>NC_066893.1:2256947-2446470 GCF_022985175.1 Labeo rohita
TGTCCATCATAAAGACATTTACAATGCTAAAATCTGTATTTATCTTTTCCCAGTTTGTAAAAAAATAAATATCCATAATAAAAGTCACGGTTTAGAAAAGCAAAATTGTGTAAGATTATATGACTTATTCTCAACAAAAATACTGTAACTTGAATTAATTTTAGTTTTCTGACACTCTTAAAAATAAAGGTGCTTCATGAATAGAATAGCCATAGAATAGCCTTTTTTGTCTAAATGGTTCCATAAAGAACCATTTCTTTTTGTTTCACCAAAGGTTCTTTGTGGCAAAAGAAGGTTCTTCAGATTATAAAAAGGTATGAAAAAGATGTTTCTTTAAAGAACCTTTGACTGAATATTTCTTTGTGGAACCAAAAACGGTTTGTCTATGGCGTCGCTGTGATACAAGTCTTAATATCTCTTAAGTAAATTATTTTGTTTTGGTTTTTTTTTTGCTTGTATTTAAAAAGAGGAAAAAAACGCTTAGGAAAATTTACAAAAATAACAGAATAAATCATTAAAGGGGGACAAAAGTCTTTTATATTTCAACTTCCTGGCGAAACCCATGATCTTAAAGCACTTCAAAGCTAATGCGATAAGACGCTCCATCACAGAGCGTTACAGATATTTTGGCCTCATTTAGAAATTGCTCTGATGGTTGCCTCATATCAGTTTCTCAAATTAATTTTCGAAATCGCCACTCTAAATGGGTCAGTCAAACCCGAAAGGTAGAAACAATGATCTAAATATATACGGTAGGGGAAGGCAGAAACACAAAACATTCGCTTCACCGAAAAAGGTTATATTTAGGGGGGACTTGGGGTATTGTTTTGGCTGGTTTTGCTGACCTGCCGTTTTGCATTGTGCCTTTGATTACACCAAGTGTGTTTAAAGTTTCTCTTAAGCTGGCATCAGCACTTTATTACCCGGAGTGGGCACCAGTCATAAAGGTACACGCGTCTCAGAATAGATACTGCGAGAAAAAGCCTCAAGTTCATAACAATGGCTCAAGTTTGCAGGTCCGACATTAATAATCAAGTTAAAAAATCTGAGGGAATTTCAGATGGGGGCGAACGGTCTATTTTGCCATCATACGAAGGACACAAAAGGTCAAGCCTCTAAATTTGCAGCATCCAGGGTGAAGGAAACCGCTGGCCTGTCGGCAAGACGTTTCGGCTTTGTGGCTTTTTTTAACCCGTAATCCTCAAATGCATGTTTGTCTTTCTGCCGGACGCATTTGCTCATTAAAAACGGGGTTTAATTACAGACAACTGTCTGAAAACGCTAGCAGATACGCGCTCTCTTCTCGAGCTGCTTTTGTCGTAATCTCCTATTAATGTACACCAGACACAAAGACGGAAATAAATTGGCCTTTGTGCTTTTCCCTTGACACTCCGGAGCTCAAGCGTTCGTCTAAGTGTGGCAGCAGCCAGCAGGTGGACTAAATGTGCTGCGTCGCCGCATGGCTGTTCCCCCGTGCGGCGCCGCTTTACTGGCTGGCCTGACTGCTCTCTCTGACTGTGAAATAACCCTTGGCCATTCTGCTTGTAAAACATATTACACTGTCATGGCTCAGAAAAGACCTGACAGGCCAACACGGCTCAAACAGAGAGGCACGACTCCGTCGCTCTGTGAACCCTCTCCAATGCTGGGAATTATGGGGATCAGTGGATATGAAAGTTGACAGCTGTCACTGATTGTGAGTGACACTTGCACGCGTGTCAGAGGCTTTCACTTTTTCCCCTGAAGTTCACTCACGATGGGAGGCCTGCCCCACTCATTCCCAAAGACAAAAAAACTTTTTTTTCTTAATGTATTAAAATAAATATTACTACAGTTCTATAAAAATTATGAAAAGTAGGCATAAAAAAATTATATAAACTTTCTATTTTCCTTTGTCTTTGTTTAATTTTACTTGTGTGCTTCTATAGAAATAAATAAATCAGAACTATAGCAAACTGACTGTTGTTAAGGAATGTGACATATTTCATATTTTTCATTTATTACAGTAAATACTAGTACAGTTGTGATTTGTTTATTTATTAAGAATAAGCATAGAAAACGGCATCAACATTCTTTACAATGAGCTGCTTTGTCTTGATAATTTAATTTGCATGTTTTTATAGTAAATAAAAAATAATAACTGTACATATTGTCAAGTATTAATACACCATAATAGAATCTATGTATATATATATATATATATATATACACACACATATGCACAAGTGCAAATAGGGCAAAAGCTGCTTTAAATGCAAAGAATGGTCACATCAAATGCTGATTTATTTTAGTTAATAGAAGTTCACTGATAAAGAAAATCTATTTACAACATTGTTTTAGACAGCATCCTGATCTCCTAAAGCATCTTGGAGATGTTGCCACAGTTCTTCTGGATTTAGTCTGTCTCCGTTTTTTCTGTTTCTTAAGACAGACTGGATTGAATGATGGTGAGACCAGATCTCTGTTTGCACAAGGAGTCTGACAACAGCCTGTGCTCCACACAAAAATCTCACTGGATTATTATAATTAATGGCAAAATGAATGTTAAGAAATGTAATCTGATATTTCCTACTGATACACTACAGCAACAGACCGACTTTAACTGACTTTAAACCATTTTTTAGCTGATGAAAATACTAGTGGCCTAAGACTTTTGCACAGTACTATGTATATATATATATATATATATATATATATATATATATATATATATATATATATATAATGTGTGTGTGTGAACCCTGTGTGAACCCTGTGAATCTATATATCTATATATCTATATCTATATCTATAAATGTTTTCTGTTTAATTGAATAGCATTTTTGTTTTTTGTTATTAAATGTAACACAAAATTTAATATGGTCAGAATAAGCATGTTGTTTGAATTTTTAAATAAATACGAATGACAGTGTAACATTATTTAAACCAAATTTTGACATTTCATTCTCCAAAAACTTATTTAAAACCTTAAGTAAAGTAAAGTAGAAACATACATATGTTACATATGTGTGTACTGTGTATTTAATGTGTATACACACACACACACACACACACATATACATACATATATATATATATATATATATATATATATATATATATATATACACACACACACGTATATATTTAGATATAATGTAAATGATATGATTATAAATATATACATGTAAATATATATACTGTAAGTCTGTGTGTTTATACATACATAAATATACATAATAAATATACATAGTACACACACATATATATATTAAGTAAGCAAAAACATATTTTGGATCGTTTGACAGCATAGAAAAAAATATCACAGAATGATACTAATGCTGCCATATGGGAAAGATATTACATTACAGTCATGAAAACATTAGAATTGAGAATAAATACATTTTAAATGAATAAATAAATAAAAATATAGAAGCTTTTCAGTCATTTGGAGGTGGAAATGTCCTCAATAATACTACAAAAAAAAAAATAAATAAATAAATAAATAATTAAACACATTTTTTTTTTTTTTTTTTTTTTTTTTAATGGAATGTAACCTGGGCATGCATTAATGAGATTCACCTAGGAAATTAAAGAGAGAGACAGAAGGACTAGGGTTGGAAACGCACTTCATACGAGTTTTCCAACACACATACATATGTAAAAACCCTTGATTGATAGTCTGGCCTTCCTCTTCTATGCAAACTAACCGAGTTTGACAGTGTGCCGGCGTGATTCCGAGCCACAGACAGTCAGGACGATAGCGTGGATTAAAATGAACTTTAATTAGATTATGTTTTAATCTGATTTTCATTAAAAGGTAACTAGGAGGCCTAATTGTGAGGAGAGAGCTAAGGAGTATTACCCATTAAAACTCAAAATTGGAGTAGGATAAGAACTCCTCTCTGACAAACCAAGCATGGAATTCAATTTTATGACACCTTATTAGGAGTAATGGAGAACGCCGTGTGTGTATCTGCACAAGGGGCTTCCTTCCCGAGAAACAGACACCAAAATACAAACAAGAGACGGGAGAATTTAAATGCTTTTCCTGCCAGCAAACCAAACAAAATACCGTTTTACCAGCGAATCCATAATATGACAATTAAGCGCCGCGCTTTCATCGTCGTATTAATGAAAAAAGTGTCGCATTAGCGGTGATCAAAAGAGCAACTCGCAGTCACCTTGTAAAAATTGTGGCGGTTGTTCAGCTTGAAGTGTGAATTAATCAGCACTGTTGTTTTTTGTAATGGAGAACAAATTAGAACATGTTTAACGACAACAGCGACCCGCCTTTTATTATTTATGGAAAATAAGAGGGGCTTGACATTAATTTGGACGTAATGACTTCGCTTGTTCGTCAAACAGAGGCAGAGAGACCCTGCACGCGTTGGGAGAGAAATCCAGCTAAATTAGCATGACACTGCATTGAAAAACAAAAAGACGGCTGTCAGTGGGTTATACGATCACTGCATTTGAACTGTACTGATGTTTGCTTAGACAAGCATAATATTCCTCACACTGAGGGTCAGTGATCTGAACAAACCCACTAACCTTAAGGATCTGTATAACTGTATAACGCATTGTGTGGATGCCATGAAGACGGGATGTTCCAGAGGTGACCTATGGGTCAGTTGATGGTTTTATTGTTTTGCTAAGTTCTTCTGCAGGTCACATCCTGGTCTCTAGTGGACATGTGCATTTTGGAGCGAAGGATGGGGCAATAATCCAAGAAAAACATAGAGAGCGGACAGATTAACACACTGATTTGACAACACATTTTCTTTTTCATAACTCTGATTTGTGTCCTCCGTTGTTGTTTTAAGGGTTTTCATGCTTTATTAGACAGATTTACAGTGGAGAATGGACATCAAATTGTTGTGAACATAAAAAAAAAAAAAAAGGAAGAAAGTGGGCTTTGCAAATGTTGCATGCTAGAATTAAACCTGAATCATCCATATGAGCATCACAGCTCAAAATTTAAGGAACACGTGCCACCACTGTTCTGTCCTGCACTAGATTCTAGTGCCATAAAGTATCTAGAATATATTGTCTCCTCAGCATTTAACAATGCAATATGCTTTATTAGTCAGATTTACAGCAATGAACAGACATCAAATTGCTGTAGAAAGACAAAAAAGGGGAGAAAGTGACATTGTGAAATGTTGCAGGCCAGATTTGAACCTGAATCGTCCACATGAGCACCACAGCTCAAAGAAATTACAGTAAATTTTCTCATTTCAATATAATTAAGCCGTATACAGCTGACCAGTGCAACCTCCAGAGGGTGCAGCCTGCAAAAAGAGACACATCAAGTGATGGGGAAAATGGAACTGTGAAATGTTGCAGACTGGACTTGAACCCAAATCATCCACATGAGCACCACAGCTCAAAATGTCAAGAACATATGCGCCAACTACTGCACCATGGCTTCGTCCTGCACTAGATCCTAATGAAAAATAAAACACCAAAAGACAACACCTGGTGGGAATGCACACGTTTGTGGATATATTGTACAGTGGTGCTAAAATAGGCCTCCCAAGTTCGAATCCATCTTGTGTTATTTACCAATACCACTGCTTAAAGAAACACTATGGTGCCAAAGCATTGCTCTGTTTGGTTGACAGATCCAACTCGACAATCTCTGGCTCAACAAATTTGCGAGTCTGGGACAGGACTAACAGCTTATCTGACCAAAGAGAAAAAAAAAAAAAAACAAAAAAAAAAAAAGTTGGTAAGCGTAGCTACGTCTCATTTTGAAGTCTACGCCCTTCAGAGGTCACATTTGTCACCCACACACGTCTTCGAGGTGGTCTCATTTCATTAAAACAACCGTTATAAAATTGGCTCTTATTCCACGTAAGGTGAAAATTATTGTAATTTATTTCTTTTGTTTCAATATAATGCTTATGTTTCCAAAATGGGCCTTAATTTACGCAACTGACCAACGCAGCTGCCGAAGCCTGCAAAAACAGCACATAATGTGATTGGGAAATGGAATTGGGAAATGTTGCAGGCTGGACTCGAACCTGAATCATCCACATATGAGCACTACAGCTCAAAATTTCAAGAACACATGTGCCAACTACTGCACCATGGTTTCGTCCTGCACTAGACCCTAATACAAAAAAAGAACACCAAAAGACAACCTGGCGGGGAATGCACAAGTTTGTAGATATATTGTGCAGTGGTGCTAAAGTAGGCGTCCCAAGTTCGAATCCACCTTGCGTGATTTACCAATACCACCTTTTAAAGAAACACATTATGGCACCATTAAAACATTGCTCTCGTTGAAAGATCCGATTTGACAATTTCTGGCTCAACAAATTTTCGAGTCTGGGATGGGACTAACAGTTTATCAGTTTATCTCAGTTTATCTTGGAAAGCGTAGCTACGTCTGATTTTGAAGTCTGCGCCCTTCAGAGGTCACATGTCTCGTTTCAGAAAAGCAAAATTGGCTGTTATTCCACGCAAGACGGAAATTATTGTAAATTCTCTTTCAATGTAATGCTTATGTTTCTAAAATGAGCCTTGATGTATGCGACTGACCAATGCAGATGGCAAAGCCTGCAAAAAGAGCACATCATGTCATGGGGAAACGGAATTGGTAAATGTTGCAGGCTGGACTCGAACCTAATTCATCCACATGAACACCACAGCTCAAAATTTCAGGAACACATGCAACTAAATACTGCGACATGGCTTCGTCCTGCACTAGATCCACCAGAATGGCCTGGAAAGGAATGCACACATTTGTGGATATATTTCGCAGTGGTGCTAAAGCAGCTGTCCAAAGTTCGAATTCAGCTAGTGTTATTTCCTAATACAATGTCTTGAAGACACTCAAGGTGCCATCAAAGCATTGCTGTGTTTGATTTGACTGATCCAACTTGCCGACTTCACTGTGAGTTTGGGGTGGGGCTACCAGTTTGTCTGACCAATGGCAGGCCTGATGACCATATACGGTCATGAAGCATCTAAGAGGGAGGGGCCAGTGAGCAGCAGGTAAGGTGAAACATATATTTTGGGGTTAAAACGGGAAGTGTGAAGCTTCCGTCAGTGTGCAGGGAGCCTTAATTTCCACCATTAATAACCCCCCATCTTCATTTGGGACTGGGGGAGACGTTGTCACGGCCCAAAGTGAAATGTATGGTTTGTAATTACAGGAGTCTGAGGAGCAGAGTTCCACCTGACCAGCCCCACGCCGTTCTATTACCCCCGCTGCTTTTGCCCCCGGCTGCCCTCTGCCGCCCTTCCCTCACGTACTCCGTCTTTGACCCCCAAGTGGCCTCAGCTAAATCCCAACGCCATTTTTCATCGCGCCGCAGGTTTGCAACGGTCACGCCGTCCCCACGGCAACCCCTCACGCCAGCCTCCGGGCTCGGCCCCCGATAGCCGCGGATCCAAACGGGAGCGCCGTTAATTCCATCGCTGCCATTGTTAAAGAGAGAGAGCAAAGAGTCGTCATGCAACTTTAATATCTCCGCTCTTGGAAAAATAGTAAAAGCGAAGTGATCCATAAACCACTTGAGTTCACATTCAGGCCCTCCTTACCATTTTAAAAAGCCACCCTCTTTTAAAAGCCAGTAAAAGGCCTTAAACATATATATGCATTCTGGCCGCTCACCCGGGTGGTATTGAGATCGTAATCATTATCGAACCTTTTATCCCCAGCTGTAATTTTCTTGCATGTTACATCAGTTTTTTCCGTGCTTTGTGAATTTCATCCAAGGTTAATAATGCTCAATAATTTGACTAACCAACCATACCTGGTGTTCATTACAGAGCCGATAAACAGATTCATCAAAAACGGACATGAAATGCACATTAAAAGCCTCAGATTCTATTTCCTCTGACACTCAATATCAATAACGGGCTCCACGGGCGCACACAAGATTAAAGAGCAACTCAAATAAAAGAAAGAACCTAAAGTTTTTTGTCTTGTTTAGTACTTACTTCATTTTGGGAAAGTTTTCACACATATAATTCCTGTCCTGAATATTATGCATTAACTTTATTAAAAAAAAAAAAAAATTAAAGAAACTGTTACTATAAATATTCACAATATATTACATTGTACATAATAATTTGTTTTATTATAATACAAATTTTGATAACCATACATGTTTATAATACATTATATATACACATTAATTAAATACAAAATAAAATATTAGATATTTTCATTAACAATTGTAATTGTAATTGTAAATCAAAGTTAAAATTAATTATATTTGCTGCTTTTGCTTCTTTTCATATCTGAAAATGCTTGTTTGTCATGTGTTTAATGCATCACACTTTCTACATTTTATAATATATTATTATATATAACTAGTTACAATTACAAATGAGATCATACAATGCATTATAAGGTAAATGCAATAAATGCATTAAAATACTTTTATAATGCATAATATATGTGACCCTGGACAACAAAACCAGTCATTTTTAAAACTGAGCTTTACATATAATCTGAATAAATAAGCTTTCCACTGGAATCTGATGGTGCAAAAATAAATAAAAATAAAAATATTGAGAAAATCACCTTTAAAGTTGTCCTAATGAAGTTCTTAGCAATGCATATTGCTAATTAAAAATTAAGTTTTGATATATTTATGGTAGAAAATTTACAAAATATCTTCATAGAACATGATCTTTACTTAATATGCTAATGATTTTTGGCATAAAATAAAAATCGATAATTTTGACCCATGCAAAAACATTATACTTTCTAAGATACATTTTAAAATATATTATTATATGAATATTATTGCTACAAATATACCCGTGCTACTTATGATTGGTTTTGTGGTCCAGGGTCACATATAAAAAGCGTTACCGTAATATTTTATATAAAAACACATTTTAATTAAAGCATTTTGTATTTGTAAATGTAGTTATTTGTTCATTAACAAATCAAACAACCTCTTTTATTATCTTTAGTTAAAAGCATGCTACACAGCATGACACAATCAGCCAATCAGAATACATTTCATGTTAAATGTTCAGTTCGATGGAGATTTTGCACCAATGATATTTCAAAGAGGGCGGGGCCACATAATTTATGGCTATAATATGCAAATACGCAAGTCAGACTTGCTGTTCATTAAATGCACAATGGCACACAAGGGTGCTTAGAGGTCTAAATCAATTTAGTTCCAGTTATGCTGAACAAATTCGCCTCAATCTAACCAGTTCACCACAAACCACCTACTTCACGCTTTATCTACAGCAAGAAAACCCACAGAATTACTTCGCTTTCTACACTTAGCTGAGAGAGAGAGAAAGAAAAAAAGAGAGACCCTGCGACACGACCCTGGTGAGAGGCCACAGAAACACAGTCATACAGCCATCAAAATTCAATTAAACTGGAAATACATAGCGGGCATGGCATTTATCAAGGCACATAAAACCGAAGATTTCCCGTCAGTACGGCTTGTTATTCATCCCCTGTGCCACCTTATGCACTCCATTTCCTGTTCTGACACTGAGCTTTCTGCAAAACAAAACAAGGATATGGGTTTCACAGCGAGCTCTTAGAAGGGGGACAAAATGTGGCTTGGTTTAGACCAGATTTCTCAACCCCCATTATTTTTACATTATATAATGAACAGCGTTAATTCGGTAAATCAGAAACTACTTGATTAGATTAGAAATATCATGAAAATTCCCTTGCTTCTAAAATTAAATGAAGAAGTGAAGGGAAAGTTAAAATGTTTTGAAGTGTTATTAAAATAAAATGGAATAGATTATTTTTATTTTTTATTTTTATTTTTTTTTGTGTGTACAACCAGTATTTAGTATTATTTATATACTTTCTTAGTATTTGTTTTGAGTTAACTTATTTTCATATTGTTTTCATACCATTTTAATCTCATTACTTTTATTTTATTTATTTTATTTTTATATTTCTATAAGCCTTTTTCATTTTAGTGTAGTTCTAGTTATTTTAGTACTTCATGTTAACTCAATTTTCAACTCGATTTTAGTACTTCAACCATAGTAACATTTTCATGTAAAAGTTTTTCCATATAACATTTATATTTTATTTTACTTCAGCTTCATTTCAATGCCAAATCAATAATTAATAAATATATATATATATATATATATATTTTTTTTTTTTTTTTTTTTTTTTTTTTTTTTTTTTTTTTTTTTGGCGAGACACTGCAGGTGAATAGGGTAAAAAAAAATGATTGATTACGCTGATAATTACATTAGAAACATTTTTTTGTATTACAAGTTTTCTAAAATGTTAGGGTTAAATATGCAAATGAGGCATTATTTAATAAAAATGCGCTAATGTGCATACAGGACACATTAGAGTCCAAAGTTTTTACAGAGGGAATTTTGGGCATCTCATTTGTGTCACTCCATAATTCAGAAAATTCTTAAAACAGACAGAAAAACACTATATTTTCACAAGTTCGGGGGGAATAAAATTATATATGAACAAAATTGTTCTGTAAAAACCTTTAGGAAATAGACAGGAATAGAAACAGTGCCTTTTGGATGTTTTCTTTCCACTAGTTTGAAAAAATGCTTTATGAAAAACCAAAAAAAACACAACATCTCAAATATGACAGATGCCTGAAAAAACAGTGTTTTTGCCTGCAGTGTCAGGGTTGAGAGAGGAGGGTTTACTGTTAATATTTGTCGCAAAAACGTCAGAAAAGAACACATTTAAACATAAAATGTAAACAACGATTGATGACATTAATTAGAGAAAGGATTTTGTTTTTTAAACACACATAAAAAATAAACTGACATGGTTTGTGCTTCAAACAAAAGTGCAAAAATAATGTTGTTTTCCAAACAGGTTTCCCTGAACACTCCCCTCACCTGCCATTGGCTAGAAAAACATAATCCCGCCCTAAACTCACGCTATTGGTTAAGGAAGTGCTACAGTGTCGGGGCTGGTCAGAAATCTAAAACAAACAAAACAACATTTTGAAAGCACATCAAAGCCACAGCGTTTACACTTCTCAGAAAAACAGCTTATGGTTAATATTTTTCTTAATATTTTCTTTTTCCAGCTTCAAACTATTCTCGTCGTATTATGGGGTAGAGCACAAAAAAAAAAAAAAAAAAAAGAAGTATTGCCTCTAGT
This sequence comes from Labeo rohita, assembly GCF_022985175.1. Taxonomy (NCBI): domain Eukaryota; kingdom Metazoa; phylum Chordata; class Actinopteri; order Cypriniformes; family Cyprinidae; genus Labeo; species Labeo rohita. The sequence goes on from NC_066893.1 coordinate 2,268,037, forward strand.
GAGTAACAGTGAGTGCACTGGTTTACCTGCCTCATCCATAAGAACGGATGAACTGAAAATAGGAACAGAGTAAATATAGAAGCCTGTAAATGTACACATGCATCCACGTCTGCGGCGCCGTGACTCAGAAAGACAAACAGAGGCACGTTAGAGCACAGTGACCGCCACAGAGCATCCATCACCATCACAGACCGGCAGCCGAGAGGCGACCGGCATCCAGCCGCCGACTCTAGCGTTACACCTGCTCAACAAAAATAACCGCAAATGAAAACCACACCGAGTCCTGGCCTGACCAGGTATATCAGGATAGAGAAGAAGTGGATCCAAATAAAACACTGATGATTTATTTGTGACTTCATGGATGAATAAAATGCTTCTTATTGAGGGGAAAAAAAATAGCATAACTTGAGACAATGTGGGAGGTCTATGCAAAATGCTTAATAGAGAATCTTGCAAAGACATCATCCAGATTTCCATGCAGTGAAAAATATGAAAAATATATAAGAAGTGTGATGCATTGGTTAACATGCAGTAAGTAATGCTGTTATACAAAAAAAAAAAAGAAAATTGAAGAAAGTTAGAAAAAAAAAAAAAATGTGATTCATGCATTTTCCTCAATAATTGTCATATATGCATAATTATGCAATATTCCAGATATTTTAAAAAAAGTCTTTTCCGACTAATACATTTAAAAAATATATATATAAAATGGCATGCATATATGTATGCATTTTTAAAATGAAATTAAATTCAATATTTTAAAAAGGGAAACAATAAAATAAAATATAAAATACAATAAAATAAAATAAAATAAAATAAAATAAAATAAAATAAAATAAATCTTTGCAATTGGATCCAAAAAAAAGACTGATGATTTATTTGTAATTTCACAGAAGAATAAAATGCTTCTTATTGAGGGAAAAAAAATAGCATAATTTGGGACAATGTGGGAGGTCTATGTAAGATGCTTAGGCAGGGCATCTTGCAAGGAGATATATATAAAAAAATATATAATAAGTGTGATGCATTGGTTAACATGCAGTAATACTGGTATATAAAAAAAAGAAAGAAAGAAAGAAAGAAAGCAATAAAAACTAATTGTGATTCATGCATTTTCCTCAGTAACTGATTATACATATGCAAAATTATGCATTATTCCAGTTAGTTAAAAAAATATATTTTCCGACAGCTAAATGAAAGGAAAAAAAAAAGGCATGCATATATACATATATATAAATAAATATATATAAATAAATTAAAATAAAAAAAAATAAAGCAAAACAAAATAAAATAAATATTTCTGATTGGATCCAAAAAAATGACTAATGATTTATGTGTAATTTCACAGAAGAATAAAACGCCTCTTATTGAATAAAAAAAAAAAAAAAAAAAAAAAAAAAAAAAGCATAATTTGGGACAATGTGGGAGGTCTATGTACGATGCTTAGGTAGGGAATCTTCTGAGGACATCATGCAGATTTCCATGCAGTAAAAATATGAAAAATATATAAGAAGTGTGATGCATTGGTTGACATGCAGTAAGTAATACTGTTACACAAAAAAATAAAAAATAAATAAATAAATAAATAAATAAATAAATAACTATATATATATATATAAAAGCAAGAAAAACAAATTGTGATTCATGCATTTCCTCAAAAATTAGGTATAATATAAATAATAGATATTATATGCTTAAATTACTCATTATTTTTATGAAAATTATTTTATTTCTGTTAAAAGTAAAAAAATATTTAAAAAAAAATATATATATATATATATAAATATAAGAAAAATAAACAGACAATAAATCTGGAAATTCACTTGTGCATTTGTAAGCAAATTAAATTTTTTAAAAAATGCAAAGAAAGAAAGAAAGAAAGTGTTCACAACAGTTACACAATTCACACATTTTCTTTCCCAACTACTATATTTAAAAAAAAAAAAAAATGACATGCATATGCCTGAATATATTTTCATAATTAAATTACAGTAAATTAAAACTCAATTAAAATAAAATAAAATAAAACAACAGTTATAATTCAACGTTCCTATTTTGTGGCACATGTAAGCGGGAAGCTTGCTAAACCCAGTGTTTCGGTGTGTGCAAACAGCAGATTTGAGCTGAAGCCTGCGCACAGGTCTCAGATCAGCCGCTGTTGTGTGTGTTGTGACGGGATGCTTGAGTGAAGTGAACGGCGCTTGAGACGGTAAATAACTTTTAGTTGGTTCAATAGAGGAGAATTAAGGAAAGCGCCCAAGTCGCTAATGGGAATGAATGGGAGGCATCAGCCGGGGTCAAACACGCACCGCAGGATCAATGCACGGGTGCAGGTGTACCGCGCCACAACCGGAGAACACCTTAACGAGAGAGAGAGAGACTGAGACAGAGAAAGAGAGAGAGAGAGCGAGAGAGTATTTGTTTCCATTACCGCCATTAAACTGGTGGGGAGACGACCGCGAGCGTGTTTCCGTGTGGACGGTCTAATGAAATCCAGGACGAGAATCAGTCTAATAAAAGCATAATAACCCCTCCTACTCTAATTACCATATAATGGCCTTTATTATTAGACAAATATTACGGCCACAGCTATTCAAACAGCAGCGTGCTTCATGGTTTCAAATGTAAATTACTACAATTATTGCAATAAATAAAACCTTTAATTAATATGATTGAAAACACAGAACAAATACACAGAACAAGTGTCTTACACGTACAACTATTGTTTGCTGATGTGCTGGTAATAAATCTAAAGCGTTTAAGAATTTACACTACTGGAGTGTGCAATAAAAGCCCTGTAAATTTGCGTCGGAGGCATTTTTGTGCAATTATTCAACAAGAACAGGCTATTTAGCTTTAAATACATGCAACAAATTCAATAAAAACACACTAAAATGAAGAATAAGATATCTTGCAATAAATGTAGGTTAGTAAATTTGCCATCTGACATTTAAAATGTGTGAACTAATTGTAATATATTAATTAAATGATCTAATATATGAAATACAGTATAAGGATCTTTATGTATTGTTACTCTGTTTAGTAATATAATAAATATAGTTTGTCTTTTTCTTATTATCTTTCATATTGTGTGAAGGAATGCTTGAATTTGGCCGGATTCCTGCTAATGTGATTTATAAGCGACACACAGAGCTTCTCTGCCCTCTAGTGTTCAATCACATGACACTACAATCTGTCAAAATGAATCATAAGATGCTTTTAAGCATTTGTAATAATTACCTGTTATTTAATTACAATAAATAATACGATTGTGTGACATATATTTTACTATTATATACTTCATATGTCATACATTTTAGGCAAATGTGTTATGATTTAAGTGAAGTACAGCAATGCAGCCAAACTGATAATCATCATAATCATCATAAATTAAAAATAACCAGACTATCACTTTTTATTTTTTTTTACCTCATCTGTTTTTCTCTGGATTACATTCAGACTCTGTTCAAAAGACAAAACCTACATAACTTTGTCTCATTTTCCCCATTACAGAGACATTCTGTAAAACATATTTGAATATGGTAAAATGTATTAAAGGGAGTCTAGGGAGTATAGACGTTTATTATGTCTAACTAAGCTGCATTTATTTGATCAAAAAAGACAAATAATAATATGGTGAAATGTTATCACTGTTGTTACTGTTAAATAAACATACAAATATTTAATATGTTAGATTAAAAAACACAAATGAAATGTCGCCAGTCAAAAGTTTTTAAACAGTAAGATTTTTAATGTTTTTTTTTTTTTTTAAAGAAGTCTCTTCTGCTCACCAAACCTGCATTTGTTTGCAGAAACTACAGCAAAAATGGTTAAATTGTGAAATATTTTTACCATTTAAAATAACTGTTTTCTATTTGAATATATTTTAAAATGTAATTTATTCTTGTGATTTCAAAGCTGAATTTTTACTCCAGTCACACGATCCTTCAGAAATAATTCTAAATTCTGATTTGCGGCTCAAAATAACATTTATGTTGACAATTATGTTGAAAAAGTAGAATTTTTTTTTCAGGTTTTATCTGAAGTAGAAATTATTTGTAAAATTATAAATATCTTTATCATCACTTTTGATCAATTTAAAGCATCCTTGCTAAATAAAAGTATTCATTTCTATCATTTCTTTCCCAAAACAAACTGTAAAAGAAAAAATAATAATAATAATTGATTATACTGACTCCAAGCTTTTAAATGGTATAGTGTATAATGTTACAAAAGCTTTTTAATATGTGACCCTGAACCACAAAACCAGTCTTAAGTCGCTGGGGTGTATTTGTAGCAATAGCCAAAAATACATTGTATGGGTCAAAATGATTGATTTTTCTTTTATGCCAAAAATCATTAGGAAATTAAGTAAAGATTGTGTTTCATGAAGATATTTTGTAAAATTCCTACTGTAGATATATCAAAACTTAATTTTTGATTAGTAATATGCATTGTTAAGAACTTAATTTGGACAAATTTAAAGGCGATTTTCTCAATATTTTGATTTTTTTGCACCCTCAGATTCTGTATATTGAAATAGTTGTATCTCAGCCAAATTTTGTTATATCCTAACAAACCATACATCGATGTAAAGCTTATTTGTTCAGCTTTCAGATGTTATATAAATCTCAATTTCAAAATATTGACCCTTATGACTGGTTTTGTGATCCTGGGTCACATTTCAGGTAAACGCTGATCGTTGGATCTTTCTATTCATCAAAGAATCCTGAAAATAAATAAATACATGTTTTTTTGAACAGCAGATCAGCATTTCAGAATGATTTCTGAAAGATCATGTGACACTGAAGACTGGAGTAATGATGCTGAAAATTCAGCTTTGTATCGCAAAAATAAGTTACATTTAACAATTCACTTAGAAAACAGCTATTTTTTTTTGGTGTGTATTAACGTTTTGAATTAAAATTTCAGTTTTAGTAATTTTGTTATGCTTTTGTCATTTTTAGTTTTTTGTCATATCAGTTTTTTTTTTTGTTGCAATTCTGTTTAGCTTTATTTTACCTTTAGTAATTTTAGTATTTCAGCTCTGTTTCTTTCAGTTAATCTACCAGTCAAAATCTTGCTGTTTTTGAACAGCAAGGTTTTTTGTTTTTTAAAGAAGTCTCTTCTGCTCACGAGCCTGCATTTATTTGATCCAAAGTACAGCAAAAGCAGTTAAATTGTGAAATATTTTTACTATTTTCTTCTTGAATATATTTTAAAATGTAATTTATTTTCTGTGATGTGCAGCTGAATTTTCAGCATCATTACTCCAGTCTTCAGTGTCACATGATCCTTCAGAAATCATTCTGATATGCTGATTTGTGCTGCTCAAGAAACATTTCTGATTATTATCTCCTTGCTAAATAAAAGGAATCATTTCTTTAAAAAATAAAAATCTTACCCCAAACTTTTGACACAATTTTAAGTCTTCATCTCATAAATAGATGTCTTTTTAGAAATCACACTCACTGAACTCAAGGACACTGCCTGAGATATGTGACCACAAAACCAGTCTTAAGTAGCACGGGTGTATTTGTAGCAATAGCCAAAAATACAGTGTATGGGTCAAAATGATCGATTCTTCTCTTATGCAAAAAAATCATTAGGATATTAAGTAAAGATCATGTTCCATGAATATATTTAGCAAATTTCCTACCGTAAATACATAAAAACTTAATTTTTGATTAGTAATATGCATTGCTAAGAACTTCATTTGAACAACTTTAAAGGCGATTTTCTCAATATTTTGATTACAAACAAACCATACATCAATGGAAAGCTCTTTGTTTCAGATGATGTATGCCTCTCAATTTCCAAAAAACTGACCCTTATGACTGGTTTTGTGGTCCAGGGTCACATATGTGCTTCTGTTGGCTGAACCTTTAGCTCACAGTGTTGGATGATTTAATGTTTTTAGATGCTGGATGAATAATCAAGATCAGCAACGCAAACGTCAATAAGAGTTTAAAAAATCATTAGATTATGTTTCAAATCAGATTCATCACTCTAAAGCATTTATGAATAATTCTAATGTATACAGATTAACATTTACATTTAAGGCATCATCTAATCATTTAAATGCTAATGTTGACTGATGTTTCAGTGTGAACACACGTAAATAATCCTGTAGTGCCACCTACTGGACACACACCGTAATGCAGTGCCTGCAGTGTAATCCAACTGATTGTGCTCAGATTGCCTTTGTTATAAAAATAAAAGGGTGTGAAAAAAGGGTAATTATCATGTTGAGCTGCTTACTAAGCGCTCTCACGCTGTAGATCTGTAATATAACTGGTGAATGCAGCAGGTGTGTTGTGTGCGCTGTGGTGACTCACCGATGCCAGAGTTTGCTCCTGTGATCACCACCACCTTGTCAGACAGGTCACGACCGTGCAGGATCTCCAGGGCCGTGGTGTTCCCGTCGTAGCGTTTGGGTTTCACCTGCATGTCCTCTATGGTGAAGGCCTGCCGAGGGTCAAAATACGTGGTGCGTTTGTTGATGTGGCTGATGAGAAGAAAGAAGAGAATGAAAAAAACATAACTAACCACATCAGAGAACCCATAAGACACATTAAAACAATCAAAATATATTGCATAATATATGTTTTATTGTACATTATTACAATAAAACAGACACAGCGTTCTTAAATCAGCAGGGCTTAGTGACCTGAATTATTATTATCTGTATTTATTTATTTATTTTATTTATTATGTATATTTTCTAAATATATATATATATATATATATATATATATATATATATATACATACATACGTACGTACATGTATACATTTAAAAATATATGCTATGTTTATATATTACATATATTTATATATAATATTAATTATATAAATAAAATATATGCTGTATGTGCATGTATTTATATACACAGTACACACGTATTATGTATATATATATATATATATATATATGTATGTATATATATATATATATATATACATATATATATATATATATATATATATATATATATATATATATAATTATTATTATTATTATTACTATTAATAATAATAATAATAATAATATTAAATAGGTGTAGTCCAGACCACTGATTTAGCATATTTATTATTAATTTCTTCTTTTTTTCATATCATCTATGATCCTACCTTTTTCCTGCCAAATATTTTTAAAAAATGTTGTTTATATATTTATTTATTTATTTATTTATATGTAATATTAATTATACAAAAAAATTATATACATGTAAATGCATGCAATATTACACTATTACTAATATTATTATTATTATTATTATTATTATTATTATTATTATTAAATAGGTGTAGTCCAGACCACTTATTTAGCATATTTTTTATTAATGATTTCATCTTACTCATATTATCTGTGATCCTATCGTTTTCCTGACAAAATACTACATACTGCATAATATTTTGTATTATTATAATATTAGAATAACATAATAAAATTAGTGCTGTCAAATGAAAAGTTTTTGTTTACATAATATATATGTGTGTGTACTGTGTTTTTTTATTATGTATATATCAATACACACACAAGCATGTATATATTTAAGAAAAAAAATGTTGTTCATATATTAAAAATATTTAGATATAATATCAATTATATCAATATAAATATATTCATGTAAATACATGTAAATATTTTCAAAATATACACTGTATGTGTGTGTATTTAGTGTATTTAATACACACATATATATTATGTAAACAAAAACTTATTTTGGATGTGATTAATCATACTAAAATATGACATAATATAATAATATAATAAAAAATAACATTTCTGCTTGTGTACAATATTGCAAAAATTAAACGTGCGTATCTGCCACATTTTACTTTGTTAAATTTATTAACATTAATTTATTATTAATTAGCCTAAAAGCTAGAAGACCTACACTCAAAGCTCAAATTATGACTTAAGGGAAACTATAATATCTTGTAATTAATTGCAGCAGAATATACTTCCTTCAAACACAGCCCATAAAGTTAAATTATGATGAGAAAATCATATTTACTGAACTCACTCAACATAGAAGATTTGGCCTTTATCATCAGTCTCCTGCTCCCATCCATATGGCAAAGCTAAAAAATAAAATAAAATAAATTATGCAATTTACTTTATCATTTGCTTATTACACTGCAAATCATAAAAGATCTCTTCACAAAGCTCTGCACACATTCATGTTTCTTAATCATATTGTTCAATATCAGTGTGATTGAAAAATGAATATACTCATTAAAAGGACAGTCCATAAGCCTGCATCCATTATTAATAGTCACTATACCTCCAGCACAGCGCTTCTTCTTCCCAGTTTTGGGATGCTCCCATTGAGTCTTCATTTCCTCGTGGCTGAAATGAATTATACACACTTTACTGACAATGTCATGTGTCAATCTTTCTATAAATCACATCAGACAACACTGTTGGGTTGCTGTACACTCCCATTTCTCGCATTAACGGCACAAACGCACGTGTCAATGCACGTTTATCTCAAACGTGTGTGCATGTGTTTGTGTTTTGTGTGTCAAACACTCACTTGGCATAATAAACCCATCCGTCTTTAGTGGATCTCTCCTCCCAGCCGGGGGGAAGCTCATCTTCACTGTCCGTATCATCCATTCCGGCGTATTTAAGAGCTGCCATTGCGAACTGACTGCTTTTAAATACAAAAACTCATTCAACTTCTCAGCGAAATTTATCTTGCAGCAAATTCACGTTGCAATAAACCTGCTGGACCACTTCCGCAATCATACCGTGACGTCACGCGGCGTCGGTTTATCAGAGCAGCGAGTGGCTCTTGAATGACACGGGGTACGAAGTGGGCGGGGTTTAGCGGCCTGGACGTCTTTAATTGGTCAGGTGCGATGGGTCCTAATCAAGACTTTTCTATGTATTTACGTTTTTTAGTGTCATGCGTCAGCAGCTCATATTGATCACATTTTATTATTCATCTTTTCAAATAAAAATTATGCAAATATAAATATATTTATATTTTGCATACCATTATATACACCAATAAAAAGCATAAATGCCTAAGATTATTAAGTTATATTTAAATCTCAAATCTACTCAACATTTGTGGCCTTTTAGACATGTATGTTAATCTTCACGTAGATTTTGGTCTGTCTGCCAACGGTTTTCAGTGAAGGCGCCGTTGTCACGTGGTACCTGTTACTTTTTTCACCGCTAGTCAGGATGAACCAACCAGCTTTTTGCGATTACAAGCTGAGGTTTATTCTTGCTGTAGTTAGTAGGTTTAAACCAAACGACTTACCTTGAAAATGTTAGTAAAACTCAAAGGCCGTTATGATATTTAAATGAGTCTTAGTAAATGATTTTTTTTTTTCTTGAGGAAAGGTGTTTGGCGCCCAAAAAACGATTCAAACAAGCCAAGGTAAGTAGGAGACACACATACACTTAAGGTCAAAAGTTTTCATACACCTTGCAGGATCTTCAAAATGTTAATTATTTTACCAAAATAAGAGGGATCGTATAATTTTTTTTTTTTGTTAGTGATAATTGTTCAAAAGTCTCTTGTTTGTCCTGAACATTTAAGCTGTCTGCTGTTCTTCAGAAAAATCCTTCAGGTCCCACACATTCTTTCAGCATTTTTGTGTATTTGAACCCTTTCCAACAATGACTGTATGATTTTGAGATCCATCTTTTCACATTGAGGACAACTGAGGGACTCATACTCAGTGTTGGGGAGTAACTAGTTACATATAACCAAATTAAGTAATTTAAATACAAAATAAATGTAATTGCAATTAGTTACAGTTACTGAGAAAAAATGTGCAATTAAATTACACTATTGAAAATGTTAATGAATACAAAGGGGTTACATTTACATTTTTTCACACACACCCACTCATATACAGATTTAATTGACTTCTTTCATAAATTGTATTGACTGCTCTAAAATGAGACGCCAGTGTTTCAGGAGTTTAGGACACAGAATAGGACACATGCTTATTCGATAACTCTTTTATTTCCTATTTAGGCTTATACATATGCTTTATTTGTTAAGGCATTGTTAGATGCCAGTGTTTCCTGTCATAACTATGCAAACTTTTGATTTCAAACCCAGTATCATAGCTATTAAACTATTTCTTGTTATCATTCTAAATCTGTATTTAACCTGATCTCCAAATAAATAAGAGGTGTTAAGTCTGAATTTGTGGTGGCTGTGCTTTAAATTTAATTATTACACGGCTCTGTGGAATTCTTGATTCTTATTGGTCAGTCGTGGCATTCCAAGATATGTTATTACCCAATAACAACAAATAACAAAAGCTAATAACACAGACTCATCCAGGCAACTTAAGTCAGCACTAGACGCTTGATAGTATTTCTTGGTAAAAGCTTTGCGTTTCGCTAGCTTATAAAATAATAAACCTCAATTCAATATTATGTGTACAATTTCTTAATTCTGTCATCCTGGTATCATGGAATATTGTGCACCGTATCCCTTAAATGTCCGTCTTTATGGAATGTTTCTTTATGGAAGCGTTGTGTTCAAATATTTCAACTCAGATCAGTGTTTCATGTTTACTTACTTATGTGGCAAGCAGCTGTGTAATAAGTGGGATAATGTACATCCAGCCAGTTGTTATCGCAATATAAAGATGTATATTATCCCTAACTTATTATAATCCTAATTCAAGTGATAAAGGATTTTGAAGGATTGTGTTGAGTGCTACTGTAAGGTTAACTCTATTTAAATTTAGAAAAGTAATCAAAAAGTAATCAAATGTAATAAAAGTTACATTACTTTAATAAAGTAATTAAAAAGTTCAAAGAGCCGGGGGGTGAAAACTTTTGAATTTGAAGATCAGGGTAAATTTTACTTATTTTGTCTTCTGGGAAACATGTAAGTCTCTTCTGTAGCTTCTGAAGGCCAATTACTAAATGAAAAAAAAAAAAAAGATATTTAGGCAAAATAAGAAATATGCACACATCTTCATTCTTTTCAAAAGTTTTTACCCCCGGCTCTATAGGCAAAATAAGTTACATTTACCCTGATCTTCCAGCACTTAATGCATTGTGTTTTCTTCTGGAGCATCAGTGAGTGTTTGAAACTTCTGTAATAGTTGCATACGAGTCTCTCAGTTGTCCTCAGTGTGAAAAGATGGATCTCAAAATCATACAGTCATTGCTGGAAAGGGTTCAAATACACAAAAATGCTAAAAAAAAAAAACAAAGAATTTGTGGGACCTGAAGGATTTTTCTAAAGAACAGCAGACAGTTTAACTGTTCAGGACAAACAAGGGACTCATAAACAACTATCACTAAACAGAAAAAAACAACTGTGGATCATTCAGGAACAACACAGTGTTAAGAATCAAGCGTATGTAAACTTTTGAACAGGGTCATTTTTATAAATTCAGCTATTAGTTTCTCCTGTGGGCTATATGTATATGTCTTTTATGTGAAATAACATGCATTTTGTATGATCCTTCTTATTTTGGTAAAATAATTAACATTTTGCAGATTCTGCAAGGTGTATGTAAACTTTTGACCTCAACTGTATATATTAAAACTCAGAAACACATGACATTTAGCTCATATTTGAGATATTTTTTGCCCCATGATGGTAATAACAATCTTTGTTTCAATATATTTTAATATGAAAATCAAAATAATTTTCCAATTTTCAAAGCTTTGGTTGCAGTAACAAGTATTACTTACACAATCATACAATTCAACTTATTGCACTGAATGTTTTCACATTTATATGCACAGAAAACAACCAGGACAAAAATGATAACATTGTCAGTGTAATTTTATTGTGTTAATCAAAAACCTCCATTTCAATACCAAAGCCTTCATGACGTTCAGCGTGTGGATATAATCTGGAGTCAATATCTAGAGAATATATAATAAATAACAATAACTATCTAGCTCTAAATCCAAACTTGTGTTAGCCAAATGGACTTGCGTGAACATAAAATCAACATAAAACCAATTAGTCTAAGGCTTCAGTTCAAACAATCAAAAAAAGCGGCAACTCTGCCCATAATCTTCACCAGTAATGACAATTAAAATTAGATTACTATTCTTAACGCAAGACATTTTCACTCTCATTCATCCTTCACCGCAACACTATAAGTGTGATCTTTTATCTTTGGGAATCCATGTTTCATGAGTTCATTATTCGGATGGCATGTAGAAAAATAATTTTACAAGAACAAAAAAAAATAATAATAATTCACAGTGATCTTTGTCTTCATGCATCCAGCACTTTGGTGTCATATCATACTTTATATTTCTCTTTCGCTCTGTCACTTAATATACAGATATGCTGAAAGATAGAAAGAAAACAGGAAGGTGTACCATCAGACAAACAAATAATATACACACATAATAAACTATACTATATAACTTGCACTCAGTATACACCAAGTCATGCATTGCACACAATTAAATAAGAACAGAACAGAACAGAACAGGACGAAACACTTACACTCAAATCCCTGAAATATTCATTGTAGTCTAAAGCATATCCCACTAGGAACTTGTCAGGAACTTCAAATCCAATATCTAAAAAAAGAATACAAGACATTTAAAAATACACAAAGAGGAGAGAGAAAAAACAATTATATTTGTGCAATTTTTATTAGAATTAAGCACATTCCAAAAAAAATAAAAGTGCATAAAAATAATTATATAATATTAATAAAATCATTTAATTGATATTCTTGGGCAATTCTTTTCTGTCAGCATGAACTAATTCAGTTGAATCCCATGCAAGAAATTCAACTAATGTTACCCCAAAATTTTAATTAAAAAAAAAAAAAAAAGAAAAAGAAAATTATGTTTTGCATAAAGAAAGCACAAATTCTTTGCATAATTTTAATGCTAATTAAGACACATTCCAAAAAACATAATTAAAGAAAAAAACTTCTATAATATACTATCAAATAATAAAATATATAATTGTAATAATATTTTATGACAATTAAGCACATTCCAAAAATATTTAAAAAATAAAATTAATCATACAAGTAATTACATCTATTATAAATTATTATACTATAATTATAAATTAATTATAGATAATTTAAAATATAAGGGAACATCTCCAATCAGTTTTACCACATGAATCATATTATCTTCTTTTAATGTAACTAATTATAATATAATATTATTCAATATTATTATACAAATATATATACAAATATATATATATATAGAGAGAGAGAGAGAGAGAGAGAGAGAGATTTTAAATATTTTATTGATTTTTAATTATGTTATGATGTGATCTTTCATTATGTTCAAATGCAGATTCTTCTCATTTTAACATTTTAATGGTGAATTCAATTTATATTTTGCTATAATAAAATGCTTATATGCAGGGGACCTATTAAATCTACCTTTAAAAAAAATAATAATAAAAGTGATAATATCATAGCACTCTTTATTTATTTTTTAATTTATTTTTTTAGTTATTTAAATGAAATAATAAAACATTAAAGTGTGGTAATACTATTATATTTTTAAATAAAAAAGGAGTAGTAAATAAAAATAGATTTTTTTTTATAGCAAACTTAAAAATGAAATTATTATATAACTTTTTTGTATGATTTTATTTTATTTTTTTCAAACCTAAAATTAGCAAGCTTTTATTTTGCCAGGTTGCCATTAAGTATATACACTACTGGGTTCAGCGCTTCCGATTAAAAAGCATTTAGTGAAGAGTGACAGTGAATGAAATGTCACATTTTCTTATTTTGGTCACTCATGCGGACCACTTATGTGCACCCCTGCTTATATGACTGGTTGCATGATTATTTGCATGCGAACCGAGTTTGTGGTCCATTACAGAGGCCATTAGTGGTCCGCCCTCACTAGTGCGTCACTGCTAAAGAGCTAGATGATTCTCCATCGTCTTGATAACTGACTCTAAGCACTTCAGCGCTCTGCTTCAGAGTGAAAGTCAAGAGCTAAAGAGAGGAACATTTGTGCTTGGAGGAGAGATGGATGGATGGATATAAAGAGCTTATCAGCTTTCTGTCTAAAAGCATTACATAACTACTCTGAACACGGACAGATGAGCGTGTCTGAATAATACATCCAACTACATCAGCCCATGGTGTTTGATTTCTCTAAGTGACAGATTAAGCACAAAATGTTCATAATATCCAATAAAATCCAGTGATGAGAAACACGAAGGAACTCACAGTCTGGACGGTATCCTGAGCTCCTGGGCGTCCTTTTCACTAGTAAACTGAAATTACATGATACTGAATTAAAGATGAGATATTCAACTAAACAACAGTCTTATTTTAAACACTAACAAAAGGCCATTCAACCATACATGTTCACAGAAATATCTCTAAATGTAAGGTGTACTTATTACACAGCTGATGTTTAAAGGATGACTATTCTTCTAAGAGATGTTTATGCTTTACCTGACAACCTTCACCATTTTAGGATGACAATCGTTTAATAGTTTGAGCAATGTTTCCATGGTTTTTCCCGTCTCTACAATGTCCTTAAGTACAAAAAGAGAATTCATTTGCTTATAACATCTGTATTTTCATTCCACAGTACAACAACATACATTTCACACATGATGATGTCAGCATAAATTCAATATAAAATTTAATTAAATATATTACATCAAAAATGCAACCTCACCTCAACTATGAGCACATTCTGTAAGGAAAGAGAGGAGACAAATTAACAACCTGACCAGAACAAGAAAGAAAAGAAAGAAAGAAAGAAAGAAAGACGAATAGAAAGAAAAAGACAGAAAGAAAGAAAGAAAGAAAGAAAAGAAAGAAAGAAAAGAAAAACAAAGAGAGAGAGAAATAAAGACAGAAAGAAAAAGAGAGAAAAAGAAAAAAAAGACAGAAAGAAAGAAAGAAAGAAAAGAAAAACAAAGAGAGAGAGAAATAAAGACAGAAAGAAAAAGAGAGAAAAAGAAAAAAAGACAGAAAGAAAGAAAGAAATAGAAAGAAAAGAAAAAGAGGGAGAAAGAAAGAAAGAAAAAAAGAAAGAGGGAGAAAGAAAGAGAAAAAAGAAAAAGAAATACAGAAATAGAAAGAAAAGACAGACAGAAAGAAAAAGAAAAACAAAGAGAAAGACAGAAATAGAAATAAAAAGAGAGAAAAGAAAGAAAGAAAGAGAAAAAAGACAGACAGAAAGAAAAAGGAAAACAAAGAGAAAGACAGAAATAGAAATAAAAAGAGAGAAAAGAAAAAGAAAGAGAGAGAAAGAAAGAAAGAAAGAGAAAAAAGACAGACAGAAAGAAAAAGGAAAGAAAAAAACAGAGAGAGAGAGAGAGAGAAAGAAAAAGACAGAAAGAAAGACAGAAATAGAAAGAAAAAAGACAAAGAAAGAAAGAAAAGAAAGAGCGAGAGAGAAAGAAAGAGAGACAGAAAGAAAGAAAAGCAAAACAAAGAGAGAGAAAGAGAAAAAGACAGAAATAGAAAGAGACAGAAAGAAAGAAAAGAAATGGAAAAAGAAAGAAAAATGAAAAAGAAAGAAAGGCAGAGAGGAAGAGAAAAAAAATGAAAAAGAAAGACAGAGAGAAAAAGACAGAGAAAAAGAATGAAAGAAAAAAGACAGAAAGAAAAGAAAAAGACAGAAAAAAAGAAAGAAAAAAGGAAAGACAGAAAGAGAAAGAAAAGGGAAAAAAGACAGAAAAAGAAAGAAACAGAGAAAGAAAGACAGACAGAAAGAAAAAGAACAAAAAAGAAAGATAGAGAGAAAAAGAAAGACAAAAAGATAAAGAACAAAAAAGAGAGAGAGAGAAAGAAAGAAAAAGAAAAAGAGAATTTAACAAAACTTTAATACAAGTAAAAAAATTCACAGTACAATTAAAAACATTTCATTTCATTTTACATGAAAACAAAAACAAATCACATAAATGTAAAAACCACGTCAGCTTCGACCAAACAACACAAAGCATTGTTACAACTCCAAATACTTTCAAAGATATTAAGATCATCCAAATTCTTATAATAATTAAAATCAGTCAATATCCTTGCTTATACCATATTGGAAAATAAAACAACTACATTCTAAGAGAGAAAAAGAAAAAAAGAAAGACAAAGAAAAAGAACGAAAAAAAGAAAGGGAGAGAAAGAAAAAGAAAGAAAGAAAGAAAGAGAAGAAACTTTGGGGTCAGCTTAATTTAAAAATTAATAAATAAATAAAACTACTTTTATTCAGCAAGGACTCATTAAATTGATCAAAAAAGACTTAATTAAATGCTGTTTTTTAGTTTCTATTCATTAGAGTATCATGATGATCAAAAGTTCCTTGAGCAGCAAATCAGCATATTAGAATGATTTCTGAAGGATCATGTGACACTGAAGACTGGAGTAATGATGCTGAAAATTCAGCTTTGTATCGCAAAAATAAGTTACATTTTACTATATATTCACAAACAAAACAGTTCATTTAAATTGTAACAATATTTCACAATATTACTGTTTTTACTGTATTTTTGACCAATAAATGCAGCTTTTTTGATCTTAAGAGGCTTCATTCAAAAATATTAAATTAAAAAAAAAAAAAAGAAAGAAAGAAAGAAAACCTTACAGACCCCTAACTCTACCTGAGTAGAGTAAAAATAGAAAACAATAAAAAAGCGCATACAAAGTTCAAATGTAAACTCACTTTGCCAGCGAGGGCAGATAATTCATCTCCGCCGATAACCTTCACACAGTTTGTAGACTGATCATTCTGAGGAGAAATCAGAGCAGAAAAAAATGTATCAGTTCTTAACTTAATTGTCCACTGAAGTGCTTTGAAACTGTGTGTTGACGTAATTTAAGGCCAGTTCACACTGCACAGACAAACACCAACAAACACCAACAAACTAGTCTGGGTCAGTGTGTTACCCCTGTCGGTGTCTGCTGGTACTGGTTGGAGTTTGTTTTCACCCGAATGAACATGCTTAATCGTGTTTGTTGGGCCCGAGCCCTGCTCCTGTCTGACAACTTATCAGAACAGAGTCTTTTGTTTATCACACAGCTGCTGTTGCAGCCATTACAATGGTTTTTTAATGGCAAAGTGGCTAGATTTCTTTTATTAAGTTAAATTAGAAATACATTTGGAACATTTTGTGTTTGTTAAATTCAAGCTTTTGTTTTTTTAAAGTAACGACTAAGCGGACAGCGGCAATGAGTTGATCATATGTTTGATCAGTTTAGCTTTCTCAAATCAACACGACTTGCCTAAAATGAAATCTATAGACACAAAACACGATGCATTTCACAATATTAAAGGAGAGGTCCACTTTTAGAACAACAATTTACAGATAATGTACTCACCCCCTGGTCATCCAAGATGTTCATGTCTTTTTTCTTCCAAAATGCAGTTTAAATGTGGCTTCAAACGATCCCAAATGCAGTTGTGAATGATCCCAGCCGAGGAAGAAGGGTCTTATCTAGCGAAACGATTGGTTATTTTCCTAAAAATTATACAATTTAAATTCTCTTTAATCTCAAACACTCGTCTTGTCTTGCTTTGCCTAACTTTTGTGTATTCTGGCTCAAGACAGTTGGGGTATGTCGAAAAACTCCAATTGTATTTTCTCCCTCAATTTCAAAAATCATTTCAAAATCATCCTACATTGCTGCAGAAGTACAGACCCAGTCTTTGCAAAGTGAACATGCAAAGAAGATCAAACACCCTTAACAAAAAAGATAAAACAGCGACATAGGGCGATTTTGAAGTTGAGGGAGAACATGAGATGGGAGCAAACGGGAACGGGAACAAAACAGAGTTCAGGGAGAGTAAGACAAGACGAGCGTTTGACATTAAAAAGAATATAAATTGTATTATTTTTATGAAAATAACTGATCGTTTGGCTAGATAAGACCCTTCTTTCTTGGCTGGGATCGTTTACAACCACATTTGGGATCATTTGAAGCCGCATTTAAACTGCATTTTGGAAGTTCAAAGTCGGGGCACCATATCAGTCCATTATATGGAGAAAAATGCTGAAATGTTTTCCTTAAAAAACATAATTTATTTACTACTGAAGAAAGAAAGACATGAACATCTTGGATGACAAGGGGGTGAGTACATTACATGTGAATCTTTGTTCTGGAAGTGGAGCTCTCCTTTAATTTAAACAAATTAAATTGAATCAGGAAGACAGGACAGGACATACCAAGTAGTCCCACCCCCTTTTTTAAAATAGCCAGTAGCGTTTTGTTTATATCACAGATCGGGCTAGAGCCATTGAGCTCAGTAAAGCCACATTTGACAGTGTATGGCAACGTATCTCATCTCGCTATAAAATATACCAATAGACTGTGTAGAATTCAAATAGGTCCTACATGTTTTATGGTCTCCCTGCTGAAAAAAAACAGCTAAAAGGGGCCTAGGCTGGTTGGCTGGTCTTACCTGGTTTAAAGGGGTCATTGGATGCCCATTTTCCACAAGTTGATATGATTCTTTAGGGTCTTAATAAAAATTAATGTTAATGAGCTCTGCTTGCCCCGCCCCTCTCTTTTCTATATGGAGTGATGGGTGTGTTTACATTAGCCGCATTTAACGCGTTTACCCACTAAACTTGCTAACTAGTACGTTATTAGGAAAGGCGATCGCAAAGATTCATAAAAAACCCTTATAGTCACTTCTGCTGTAAGTGAAGCTGGATCATGAATGAACATAGATGCATTTATGTAGATCGCGAGGCGCATTCCCTTCACAAACAAATGTAATCCACTGCATCTTCAGTGGCTCAGATGTCAGGAGTAAATGACGACCACTATGTTCATTATTACATCCAGCAACACAACACCTCAATCGCTCAATCAGAGATATTCTTGTCTAACTTACATCCCTGCTCCAGCATTGAAACAATGGAGGGCGGACTGTTACAGCTGATTTAAGGCGGGTCTGAGGTAAGATGCTCATTTCAATCAACTATCATGGGAGCGGCCTCTGTGGGTGTGACGGCTCATTGACAGGCATCTGAGAACGGCTCGATTTGAAAAAGGGGATATTATTTTTACAGAATAATTAAAAACCACTGCATGGATTTTTATCATTACAGGGTAGATTTGTACATACACTGACAACACACATTAATGTTCAAACAACATGTAAAAGTGAACTTAGCATCCAATGACTCCTTTAGGCTTTAGTAGCTGGTTTTAGTTGGTCTCCCAACCTGGCTAGGCTGGTTTTAGCTGATTGTTCCAGCTGGTCTCCCACCCTGGCCAGCCAAGGTAGTGGTCAAAACCCCTCCAAAACCAGCCTGGATGACCAGCTAAAACCAGCCAACCAGCCTAGGCTGGTTTTAGCTGTTTTTTTTTTTCAGCAGGGCTGCGCTGACTCACACATATGATCCGCTCTGTGCTATCGTGTCTCTGGACTGGAGCAGACTGTGTGTGCGTTGCAAAGGTTTGCATTACACACTGCGAGACCACACTTCTTTTGCCCCAATGGAAAGCATATTTGCACTGTCTGAATCGTTCCCTATCACCTATATAGGGCACCTTGTGCCATTTTATCAACAGCATCTGTGGCAGAATTATTTTGAAATTATTTTGATTTGTCTGTGAGAACATTACTGTGTAAATGTCCAGCTTGTATTTCTGTTAAAGCACATATGAATTCTTTGGTACAAAACTGTTATCAGATCCATGAAGTAATTAAACGATAAACACTGATTAATTATTTTAAATGCTACTAAGAATTAATTAATTAATTTACATGCAGTATGAAAAATGGATATTAATTTTATGCCATTGCATTAGGCCTATTAGTTGACATGAAATGTAAAATTGTAAATGCTGCATATTATTTTGCACGTTCCCTTTTTTATTATTTTTTTTAACCTCATAATTTAAAATCCAAATACATCTTATGATCAGTCTATTCTTGAGGGAAGTACTTCCATAATTTTTGTTTTCTTGTTCAGTAATACATTTCACTTAGATGTACATCACAATGTGGAAAAAAGATCAGTCACTGTGGCCTTTCATTGCGACTTCAAAGATTAACTTTAAATGAAGCCAAGATAGTCAAAACGTTTTTTGTCTACAGCAGAGGTCGAAAGTTTACATCCCCCTTTCAGAATCATTAAAAAGGTTAATTTGTTTTACCAAAATAAGAAGGATCATGCAAAATGCATGTTATTGTTCATTCAGTACTGACCTGAATAAGGTATTTCACATAAAAGATGTTTACATATAGTCCACAAGAGAAAATAATAGTTAAAGACCCTGTTCAAAAGTTTACATACGCTTGATTCTTAATACTGTGTTGTTCCTGAATGAGCCACAGCTGTGTTTTTTTGTTTAGTGATAGTTACAGAAGGTTCAAACACTCACTGATGCTTCAGAAGGGAAAAACATGCATTAAGAGCCGGGGGGTGAAAACTTTTGGAATTTGAAGATCAGGGTAAATTTAACTTATTTTGTCTTCTGGGAAACATGTAAGGATCTTCTGTAGCTTCTGAAGGTCAGTAGTAAATGGAAAAAAAAAAAGATATTTAGGCAAAATAAGAAAAATGTACACATCTTCATTCTGTTCAAAAGTTTTCACTTAATGCATTGTGTTTCCTTCTGGAGCATCAGTGAGTGTTTGAACCTTCTGTAAAAGTTGCCTATGAGTCCCTCAGTTGTCTTCAGTGTGAAAAGATGGATCTCAAAATCATACAGTCATTCCTGGAAAGGGTTCAAATACACAAAAATGCTGAAAAACCAAAGAATTTGTGGGACCTGAGGGATTTTTCTGAAGAACAGCAGCAGTTCAACTGTTCAGGACAAACAAGAGACTCATGAACAACTATCACTAAACAAACAAAAACAAAAACACAGCTGTGGATCATTCAGGTAAGAAGGCATTAAGAATCAAGCAAATGTAAACTTCTAAACTGGGTCATTTTTATAAATTAAGCTACTATTTTCTCTTGTGGACTATATGTAAACGTCTTATTTAGGTCAGTACTAAATAAACAATAACATGCTTTTTGTATGATCCCTCTTATTTGGGTAAAATATTTAGCATTTTTAATGATTCTGAAAAGAGGGTGTAAATTTTTGACCTCAGCTGTAAACACTGAAAACTGTTGATCACTGAATGAGTTATAAATTATTTATTTATTAGTTTTCAAAAATAAAAGTTATTTTTAATAACATTCTTTTTTTTTCTAAATATTTGAAACAGAATTGAAGAGTTTGGCAGGAGGAGGAAAAAACTCATACAGGCTTAATATTAAAAGCGGCATTTTCAGGTGAGTTGTATTTACCCCTGTCATTCCTGTAGGGAACATGTCAATGGCACAAGCTACTAATAAAATGCTCCAGACCACTAGATCTGAAATGATTGATTGTTCAGTGTTAAATATGAATGTATAAGGCTCAGTGGATGAAACGAATGAATGCGGTGAGGAGAGCGGTAAAGCTGGCACTCACCGAGTAGCTCTTTAGCCTAATGAAATCCACAGTCAGTGGCACAGACTTATCGCTGTTTTGATTCAGCGTCTTGATGTAATCCATCAGGTCCGCGAAGAACTTATACCCTCCTTTCAGGACGCAAAGGGCCACGATATGATGCCCGCCCATGTCCCGAACGATATCTCTGGCCAACCTTTCGGTCCTGCCGAGAAAATCAAAATTGAAAGGCATTAATGGTTTCACTGAAACTGGCTGAAGCTATGCCAAAAATGTCAGTCAAGAGATTCTTGGGGAAATTTGTTAAACAAATAAATGGGAAAGCCGAATTCAAATCACATGGCCCTCGTATTGCACTAACATCATTAACTAAATCTACAGGGGGAACACAGGGCTCTTTTACTATCGAGGGCATTTCACGGCCACGGCAATAACACGACTGTAACGCCTCACAAATGAGCACTTCCCAACCTCACCGCAACAACCACGTGCAATTCTGTATTAAGGACAGAAAAGCAATATCACTGTGCATTACAGATTAAAGTCGTGCTCATCAGTTAAACGTACCTGTCCTTAATGAGGCCATTGGGTATTATGACACTGTCCAAATCCTCCTCGTAGTGTTTCGGCACACAGAAAAGACTCAGTTCGTGCCCTTTGCTGTCATCAGCTATCTACAAGAACAAAAATCTATTAGGACACATCTTTAAAGAAACACTGAGATTTTTCAGGGACCATTCTGTTTATTGCATCTACTCTGCTAATACACTGTAAAAATTATTCTTCAAAGTCATAAACAAAACTTCAAGTAAAAATATTATTCAAGTATGTTTTACCAAAAGTCAGAAGTCTTTCTACTTCAAACTTTCGCATTTAATTAAATGCGTTAAATGTGTTTTAAAATAAATCATACTTTTATTTATTTATTTATTTGAATGTTTATAGACAGTTTCTGTGAGCATTGAATTAGGAGTATGAGTGTTACTGTATGTAGCCAAAAAAATAAATAAATAAAATAAAAAAAATGATAATTAAAGGGACAGTTCACCAAATATATATATAAGGTCACATTTAGCATTATTTCACAGGCTAAACTCATTTAAAATGTCAAAAAAAGTCATCATTTACTTTAGTGCTGTCGAACGATTAATTGCGATTAATCGCATCCAAAATAAACATTTTTGTTTACATAATGTGTGTATACTGTGTATATTTTGTATATATAAATACACACAGTATATTTTTTAAATATTTGTGTGTATTTACATGTATATATTTATATTTATATAATTAATATTATAATATAAAAAATTAAAATACACATAAATTAATATACATATATTTTTTTTTAATATATAAACATTTTTTCTTAAATATATACATGCATGTGTGTGTATTTATATATAATAAACATACACAATACACACACATTATGTAAACAAAAACTTATTTTGGATACGATTGATCATTTGACAGCACTAATTTACTTACTGTTAGTAAGAATATGAATATTCAATCTACTTAGTCCCATGTAGCAAACTTTTTTCACGACAAAAAGTTAAGATGCAGACAGATTTAAGGTTATTTCACTAATTTTTGCTGGTGCAATCTGGTCATTAAAGTAATAGTCGACACAATAAAAATATTTTTAAAATGTCACGTCATAATATGTATATTAATATGTAAGTTTTTCATCAAAATATGAATGGTGATATACTCAATCACTTATACTCACAGTTTTTTTGCAAAAGAGTTAAGTCACATTTCCCGTTGTACAGCGAATTTTTGTAGGTGAAATCCAGTCATTAAAGTTGATGTAAAAAGATTATAAAAAAAAAACAATAAAAAGTCATTATTTACTTATCGTTAAGTAAGAATATGAATATTCAATCTACTCACTCCCATGTAACAAACCATTTTAGTGACAAAAATTTAAGCTGCGGACACTTTTAATGTTATGCTGTGAATTTTTGCCGGTGCAATCCAGTCATTAAAGTAATAGTTGACACAATAAATATTTTAAAAATGTTGCATGTCATAATATGCAGGTTTTTAACCAAAATATGAATATTGATGTACTCAATCACTTGTTATACTCACTTTTTTTTTTTTTTGCAACACAGACATTAGATGCTGTCACATTTGCTGTTGTTCTGCAAATTTTTCGCAGACGAAATTCAGTTATTAAAGTTGACGCACAGCAATTATTTAAAAACAAAGTCATCATTTACTTACTGTTAAGTAAGAAGATGAATATTCGATTTACTCACTCCCATGTCGCAAAAATGTTTTAGCAACAAAAAGTTAAGGTCTGGGCACATTTAATGTTATGCTGCGAATCTTGAAGTCATTGAAGTCATTAGTCACTGAAATAGTTGACACAATAAATATTTCAAAAATGTTGCATGTCATAATATGTAGGTTTTTCATCAAAATATAAATATTGATATACTCAATTACTTGTTATACTCACAATTTTTTACAACAGAGTTAAGGCACAGTCACATCTGCCGTTTGGCAAAATTTTTGGAGGCGAAATTCAGTCATAATAAGATGAATATTCAATCTGCTCAGCTCTATGTCGCAAACATTTTTACCAACAAAAAGTTAAGGTACAGACACGTGATGTTAATGTTATGCTGTAATTTTTTGCAGTAATAGTTGACACAAAAATATTTTAAAAAAAAGAGTCACGTCATAATATGTAGGTTTTTCATACAAATATGAATGTTCTTATACTCAATCACTTGTTATACTCACGTTTTTTTGTTTTTTTGCAACAAAAAGTTAAGATGCAGTCACATTTTCCATTGTTCCACGAATTTTTGCAAGTGAAATTCAGTTATTAAAGTTGGTGCAAAAAGGATTATTAAAAAAAAACAAAAAACAAAAAAAAACGAGTCTAACAAGTGATTGAGTACATCAGTATTCATATTTTGATGAAAAACCTACATATTATGACGTGACATTTGTTATATATGTGTGTGTGTGTGTGTGTATATGCATATATATGTATATATATATATATATATATACACAAACATACATATATAACAAATGTCACGTCATAATATGTAGGTTTTTCATCAAAATATGAATACTGATGTACTCAATCACTTGTTAGACTCTTTTTTTTTTTTTTTTGTTTTTTTGCGACAAAGAGTTAAGATGCAGTCACATTTGCTGTTATTTGGCAAATCTAAGAAATTCAGTCACTTTAGGAGTACACAAGATCATGAATTTCGCATGAGGAGTAATATTTCCTTGCATAGATTTTGCATTGGGTGCATTTAATTAGTTTAAATATGACTATTATGTGAACAGTGCTACACTATTGATAATAGATTATGCAGCATTTTTACCCGCGACATTTCACTAATATCCACACAAAGCGGTTTTAGAGAACTGAAATTGCCTTCACGTGATTATTGGACATTCCCAGGCTTAATTATGATTTGAGAGGGTGTGCAGTTTCCAAGTTAATGTGCAATTGAATTAATAAAGCAAGTGAAGACAGTATTGCAATATAGCGCTGTCTTTGGAGCTTGACAGCTGTGGTCAGCATTTGTTTTCATTGTATGAAAGACAGCAGAACTTCCTCTTTTGTGTTGAGTCGAGTGAATGATGACAGGTTTCTTTTAAAATATTATTTTGGAGTCAAATGTTAGTTTAAACGCTGATCTGACCAATGGCGTCGCCTTGGCAACACACCCGCTTGTGCGTTCAAACCGGTTTAGAACGCGATCAATTACAGCTTTCGCGTTCGCGTTCACAAAACCACTCCATTTCTGTGCATCTTCATGACAAATCAACTCAAACGTGCTCTGAAACATAAACCCTGATTAGTTATATAAATAATTTAGGAGTTTCTGGACACGTAGTGCCCAACCACACCTCACGAACCTGAAACGTCTCCATCTGACACGCGTCTCGTTAAATAAAGCAACAGCGACAAGCGGCGCAGGTGTCTCTTACCTCCAGATATGCGGCCATTCTGCTGTGTTTGTCCTTCAGGCTGGTGTTGGTGGACTCATGCCGGCGTCTGTCTGCTGCAGGAGGAGAGCGGCTCGGGTCTGTTCGCGTCCGGGGAAAGCGCTTCTGCTTTGCATGTCAACGCGACGCTTCCTAAACCCTGACGTCACAATCCTTTTTACCCAATAATCTGATTGACCCGCAGCAACCTGTGCTTTAACGCCAGAGAAATAGAGTCAGCGCATTTCGGTCCCGGCACTGAATGGGTTAGTGGGTCTGATGCGCTCATCATCCGCGCGTCCGCCTGACGGCTTGATGATAACGCTGTGATGACGTCACACCGGGCGTATCAAAACGCAGCAGGGTGTGGACTGACTGACAGGACTCTGACGAATATTATTGTTTTCTTAAAAATGGAAACTTACCAGAATACATTAACCAACCTCTTCTCTTTTTATATATATATCTGTCATTGATATGAAATACACACACAGTGTAGATTACTTACAAACTACAGTCCGTTACTGATTCCAAATTACATGGCACAATGCAGTTAGTAACGTAATCCGCTACATTACACATTTTAGGTAATATGATCAGAAAAGTCCAGTTGTTAACATTTTTTTATTTACAAATAAAATAAAACACTTAAAATATATGTAATAAAAAATATTAACTATATATATATATATATATTCATTAATAAATAATATTCATTTATAAATACTTTTTTCATTAAAAGTATTTTATATGTACTTTTTTTCATTAAAAGTCTCTTCTGCTCACCAAGCCTGCATTTATTTGAGCCAAAGTACAGCAAAAACAGTAAAATTTTGATTTTTTTTTTTACTATTTAAATACCTGTTTCCTATTTTAATATATTTTAAAATGTAATTTATTCCTGCGATTTCAAAGCTGAATTTTTAGCATCATTACTCCAGTCACACAATTGCTGCACAAAAAAACATTATTATTATTGTTGTTGTTGAAAACAGCTGAGTAGAATTTTTTAGGTTTCTTTAATGAATAGAAAGTTCAGAACAACAGCATTTATCTTAAATCGAAATCTTTTGTAACATTATAAATGTCTTTATCATCACTTCTGATCAATTTAAAGCATTCTAAATAAAAGTATTAATTTCTATAATTAATAAATAAATAAAATTATACTGACTTCCAAGCTTTTGAATAGTATAGTGTATAATGTTACAAAAGCTTTTTATTTCAGATAAATGCTGATCTTTGGATTTTTCTAATAAAAAAAAAAAATAAAATAATAAAAATTTTCTCTAGCAGCAAATCAGCATATTAGAATGATTTCTGAAAAATCATGTGACACTGAAGACTGGAGTAATGATGCTGAAAATTCAGCTTTGATCACAGGAATAAATTACATTTTAATATACATTCAAATAGAAAGCAGTTATTTTAAACAGTGTTGGAAACTCAGAAGCGAAGACCAGGAGACTCTTGGGTATCTTCAGCAGAATTCTTTATTGAGAATGCGCTGCGTAGCTCTGCAGTCCTCAAAAGTCTGACTAAGGCAGTGATACATTGTAGTTTATATACATTTAGGGGGCAGTCCCCTAAAATGTAGACAAAGCACCTGGGTGACGATCCTAAACAAAGCATGCAGATGAAGTACTCAAGTGTAGCCAAGTGCCCCATTTACACCAGTCCTAATCCAATCATCATAACTACTCAAAGACTGGGCAGAGGCACCGAGAGCCATTACAAACAAAAGGTGAACATCTCAGTAATCTGGCTCATTTGACTTACAATAAAAGAACAGGAACTGGCAGGGACATCTTGCTACAAACTTTGCTTGAGAGAATCATTTGTCTGATAACCTCATATTTACCTTAAATGTTAAATACAATGTACTTTACCTTAGTTTTATTGTGATGCTATGTCAGAACATAGGATCAGCATATTTTCAACAGATTCTTAAATTTGTAATCCTACAACAGTAAAAATATTTCAAAATTTTACTGTTTTTGCTGTGCTTTGGATCAATTAAATGCAGGCTTGTCAAGCAGAAGAGACTTACTGTTCAAAAACTTTTGACTGGTAGTGCATAATTTCCATAAAACATACAAGACACAAGGGAAAGAACTTCATATCTATCTTTATTCATATAGCAGCACATCTTACAGAAATATAACTGCAGGAGTATACAAATGTACTGATTAAAGCAAAATACGTTTATTTACGTCAAATGTCATTAGTTCACGTTTCTTCACGATACTGAATGTCATTCTTACACACTCATGAGTGAACGGTTATCCCTGTAACAGTGGTTCTCAACCAGGGGCCACCAGGGGGCGACAGTAAACTTCCAAAGGGGCAAATAGATGATTTATTTAAAGCAAGTTATAAAAACGTTAACAATAAATAAATTGACACATGCAGTGTGCCAAAATGACAACTCTATTTTTCACCGAAACCTATAGAAATTTGTTCCTGCGAACAAAAATTACCAATTTTAAATCATCTCTTTAATTACTTGTTATGCAGTTTTTGAAAATACTCATAATTAATAAAGGGGGGTTGAGAACCACCGTCCTGCGACAACTTTAAAAGCATTGGACGTTAATCACATCAAACGAAAGCAAACGAAATTCCAAAACGTGTAAAAAGAGTGCATTCAAAATACACCTTTCACATCAAATTAAAAAAAAGCACAAATAACTGCTGGTGATTGGGTTAAGCGCTCTTCAAACCATTTTTAATTTAGCATTCGCTAACAAAAACTCTTCAAACACCTGGCCAAACAAACAAACAAAAAAAATCAGTTATCAGTGAGATCAATAACCTTCTTTAACCTTACACCTTGATCGTACAAATTTCAAGAGGCTAACCACCAGTGGATGAGAATGACGACATTTTAAATAAAATAAGTGAGTTGAGGCTGCATAGCAGTTTCATGATATAAATGTTCAGATGTATTTGAGACTACACCGACAGACTGGTTAATGACAATTTGACCGATGTCAATTAAAAACAAACAAACAAACAAAAAAACGGTAGTCTTTTACTTCTGGATTAAGAACTAGTAATCCCAACATCTAAGTATATACAAAGGTCCTTTAGAAGTAAGAGGAAAGGCTTGCAAAGGCACAAAGTACTTTCAATCAAAAAGCACAATATGATGAAATAAACGTTAATGACGGATTTGTGCAGAAATATATTTTTGTTCATAATACATACAGTATGATTTTGACGTAAGCTGGAGCATCAGTACCAAAAAACACAATGGACAAATGATTAATAATCAAAAGACATTGATTTTGCTGCCTTGTTTTGAGAAAACGTTTTTTTTTTCTTCTTAATTGGTCCTTAGGTTAGATGTAGTGTGAATCTATATGTCCTACAGCATGAGGTAAAACACACACATTCTTACACTCTGATTTCAGAGTTTTTAATTTTTTATGGCTTTGCGTGGAA
Organism: Labeo rohita; assembly: GCF_022985175.1. Taxonomy (NCBI): domain Eukaryota; kingdom Metazoa; phylum Chordata; class Actinopteri; order Cypriniformes; family Cyprinidae; genus Labeo; species Labeo rohita. The sequence continues at coordinate 2,296,834 of NC_066893.1, forward strand.
CAAAGTTCCAGGACATTAGCCTATGCATCTCACAAAGAAATATCCAAGTCATATTTCACCCCAAAATCAAAAAAAGTTTTTCCCTCTCAAAAATCTGTCATTTAACAAAACAACTGTAACAGCCATTTAGGATTTAAATTAAGAATCGTTTCGTCTTACAATAACGAGAACTCAATTTAGATTTTTTTCTTTAGAATTTTGGGGTGGAATGTGAAAAAAAAAAAAAAAAAAAAAAACACTATTAGTCTGTGTGAGATTCACCCACACCCAAAACCAGTCTTTTTGTAATTGTTTTGTAATTGAATTTCACTTACCAAACAAATAACAATCTCCATTTTGTAACACAGTGATGGGGGACAAAAACCATCATTCCACCGCTCTGAATATTGACATATGAAGTACAGTACTGCAGAAGGGACAATTCACTTTTAAAATGTTTAAAATGTACATAGTACATTTCGAAATTCAGTCTTACAAAAATACTGTATGTACGCCTCACTTGCAGGTGAGATATTATGTTTTTACTACAAAGAGAGCACGCTTTTAACAAACTGCTACCTCACAAAGGAACAGCACACTTAAAACAGCCAATCTACTATTTACAATAGTAATTATGCAAATTTTACATAAAGCATACTTAAAAGAATACAAAGGCAAGAGAAGGTGATGTAAAAATAACTGACTTATGAAAGCAAAGATGTTTATGAAGATTTTAAATAGAACTACCTCACATTAAGTTTGCATGAGAATATTGTCAATGCAAAAGCTGCTTCTTAGAATAGAGTACATTGATGTTGTCTTAAAAATGGTTTTTAAAAGACTGCATGTGTTTACGAACAAGTCAAATGTCAAATAAATGTGATTTAATCAAATATCAGAGCAACAGACCTCCTCAGCGAGGGTGTGACAACGACAATGAGTTATAACGAATAATTAACAGCTTTTTTTTTTTTAAATCAAGACTGATGTAAACAACCAATTAGTATCAGTTATGACAAAATGCAGCAGCATTCGGTCAACATCAACCCATTTATTTTTCATTCTGACCATTGCTTGTAGAGAAATCTTCCAGTTAGGACGCATGACTGATACAAGCTTTCGTGTTTTCCGAAAGATCGTTTTAAAAACGTGTATGATGAGATTGTCGTGCAGTGATGGTATGAAGCAGTCTTCATCATAGCTTGTTTTAAAACTTGGGAATTTATCTGGTTTTAACTGAGCCTCGACTCTGATCGTAGATGAGGTTTATTGTAACTTGCAGAGGTGAATACAAACCAATCCCTTCTTAAACCCTCAAGAAAATACATGGACCTAACTTCCATTTAAGCTGCCCAAAAAACACCCTCGTAGTTGTGACGGTTCACGTCGGCAATAAATATCCTGCTCGTGTCATTCCATTCAAAATCTGTATGACCAAGTCAAAAAAAACTTGTTAAAAGTGCAGAATATCCCAAGTTTTCAGATGCTGACGTGAGGAACGCATCCAGAATTTCCAGGGTAACTCTCAATGCATTCCTCACGAAGACAAAAAACATCTTCAGTTTAATGTTTTTTGAGCACCACAGTTGAAAGAAGGTCACACCAGTTTGGAATGGCGTAAATATTGATTTTCATATTCGGCTGAACTATCTCTTAAACGCACCACCACGACAAATCCGCTTCCCGAGCTTGTGCTTATTCGAATAAATCTCCATGAACCACATATAATTCGAAATCGTTGAACGTAGCTGCATCTTATATAGTACAAACGTGCTCCACGTCTTTCTGCCGAGCACACGAACACACATTGTAGACGCTCTGGTGGATGATAATACAATCTGTTCACATATCTCAACGGCAATGTTGCACATTTTCACATCCCTGATAGGAATTCATGTCTACAAGTTGGACCTCTTGATCGTTTAAATAAAATTAAATAAAACAAAACTAAAAGAGAGGGGAAGGGGAGGAGTGATTTACACACAGAGCATCTCGACTTTAAACGTTACGTGAAAATGGAGAGATTAGATGAACATGTCAAACGTTCAAACACATAAAAAACATGGCTCATAAAATAGGCTAGAATCTGAAAAGAGACACTGAAGAGTAATGAAACACAAACACGTTTTTAGAAAAGCATTACGACTATCAAAACATGAAAAGCTTTGATAGCCAGGTAGACACATATGGGTTACAAAGCTAAAAGGGAGAAGCTCCCTAAAGTGCTAAATATATTTCAAATTCATTCACAATGTATTAGTATCTCAACGGCAACAGTTTTTGAATTTATGTTGAACTAGGTTGGTTTCTACTGGAAAACAGATTAATGATGGCAATAAATGGACAAGATTCAAGTGGAAGTCAAGAGAACACAATACAAAGTAGCAAAGTGCCAATATACTTAATGGCTTAATGGGTCACATGATATGTTGACATGCCAAACAGTGGCCTCAATGAAGTGGACCCTTTTATGTCCATCAAGAAAAGGAGCTGTGGCGAGATCCATACGTAACAAGTCCCGCCAAAACAACACATTACAAGCTTTCAGAAACATAGATACAAGTGAAGACCCCCCAAGTGAGACGCCCCCCAAGATTAGATAATACCTACACGAGACACGAGATGTAAAGAAACATCGACAAGCAGTGTGGACGGTGGTCTACTGGATTGAGGTTTATGACTACTTATCTTTAATGGTCCAAGAAATCCCTAGGGAGAGTCTTTCCCTGCTCCTGAAAACGTTCCAGAAGTTCGTCTATCTTATCTTCGAGGTTGTTGGACTGGTCCAGTAAGGGGTGAATCTGCGCACTAGTTTGAAGCTGGGACTGATCCGATCCAGGATGGCCCATGGTAACAAGCTGATCTGACAATGACGGACCAGGAGAATTCATTAGCGGTCCACATTCTAGTAAAAGAGAGAACAGGCTTTTTTAGGCTCAGGTAGACTGAAGGTGTGCACATTATTGCAAGAGAAATAAAAGTTAGACCAGGGGTGTCCAATCCTGCTCCTGGAGAGCCACGGCTGGAGCTAAACTCTGCAGGACAGTGGCCTTGAGTTTGGACACCCCTGGCCTAGACCATCAGGAATTTGCTGGATTGTAAAATATTTGCATTCCACAGTGGAGGACTACTCCAATGCCAGAACCCAAACTCGGTCTTGAAGGGCCAGTGTCCTGCAGAGTTTAGTTCTGAGCCCAATTATACACACCTGAACCAGCTAATCAAGCTCTTACTAGGCATGCTAGAAACTTCCAGGCAGGTGTGTTGAGGCAAGCTGGAGCTACACTTTGCAGGACATTGGCCTTCCAGGACCCAGTTTGGGCTCCCCTGCACTGAAGAGAGTTTTTGACAGGGACTAGGTCAGTGATGTCAAATCCTGCTCCTGGAGGGCCTCCTTCAGAATTTGGCTCCAACCCCAATTAAACACCTAAATCAGCTAATCAAGGTCTTACTAAGCATACTAGAAATTTCCAGGTAGGACAGTGGCCCTTCAAGACTGAGTTTAGACACCCCTGGCCTAGACCATCAGGAATTTGCTGGATTGTAAAATGTTTGCATTCCACAGTGGAGAACTACTCACTTAAGTAGCAGTGCCCAAACTCTGTCTTGGAGGGCCGGTTTCCTGCAGAGTTTAGCTCCAACCCCAATTAGACACACCTGAACCAGCTAATCCAGTTCTTACTAGGCATGCTAGAAACTTTTAGGCAGGTGTGATGAGGCAAGTTGGTGCTTAATTCTACAGGACACCGGCCCTCCAGGACTGAGTTTGGGCACCCCTGCACTTAAGAGATTTATTGACTGGGACAAGGTCAATGATGCCCAATTCTGCTCCTGGCTGGTGTCCTGCAGAGTTTAGCTCCGACCCCACTTAGACACACCTGAACAAGGTATTCAAGGTCCTACTAGGCATACTAAAAATTTCTAGGCAGGTGTCTTGAGGCAAGATGAAGCTGAACTCTGCAGGACAGTGGCAGAACTAAGAACTCCAGAACTAAATTTGGACACCCCTGGACTAGGTCAAGGACAAAATCACCTTCCAAAGCATCTGAGCATGTCCCAGTGTTACTGTTATTTGCTAAAATTGCAATTCTGTTGACATAATAGCACTTGCAACTTGGAATCTCAAAGTAAAAGAATACACTTCTGAAGAGCAGTTTTGATCCGGAATCAACCTCCAGAGCAGTGCATCTCAAATCTGTCCTGAAGACTCACCACAACTTAACATTTTGTCTTCCTTATTTAACACCTCATTCAACTGACCGGCTCACTTTACAGAGACTGTAAAACTTTAATTAGTTGTGTCCGATGACGAATACATACAAAATGTGTAGTGTTGGGACTAAGACAGGTTTGAGAAGCACTGCTCCAGACAATCTCTTGAGTGTGACTGCAATTCTGATTGCATGTTGACTAAATTGCACTCACCACTGGGAATCTCAAAAAGAAAAATGCCTGCTTGTCCTGGTTGTCCAGGTTGGCTGAGATTTCCCCCAATAGCTGTCTGAAAGAGTTGGCTGGGAGGTTGCTGAGGGGCGGAAGATGAGGTGTTCTGGAGACCGCCCACTGCCACACCACTCTGTCCACTAAAGATGGTGGCCGCAGTGGCAGTTGGAGGTAACTCCTGAGCACCTACACCACCTTGCAGAGCTGAAATTGCTGACTGAGGCAAAAAAATGTTGACAGAAGGTTGGTCCGTAGGAGAGACAGGGGTTACGCTGGTGGCACTGGGGACAACCTGCATAGGTTGCTGGTCCTGAAAAAGTTCTGTCCGTGTTGAAGGCATACTGGCAGACGAGTCACTCACAACGGTGCTCTGGTCTTGAAAAGACATTGGCTCTGCCGAGTCTTGTTGGGCAACACTGGCTTGTGGAAAAATAATTGATGGATTCGGAGTTGGCTGGGCTGCTGAGGCGGTGGGTTGGTTTGAAGGGTTGTTCACAGTAACATTTTCAGAGCTTGGAACAACTTGCATGGGTTGCTGCTCCTGAAAGATATTCTCTGGGAGACGGTCACTTCCTAGTGGAGCTTGGTTCTGGCCACTGAATAGCAGAGCCTGGGGCAGATCATGGGGATTAATGGTTGTGGTACAGAACAATATGCCTGTCTGTGGTTGCTGCTGTGCTTGATTTGGGGATATTGTGGCAATGTTTGGAAAAAGAGGGGCCTGTTGGGGTGTTGCCATCTGTTGTTGTTGAGGAGACTGTTGTTGTTCCATTGGGGTGGACAACTGTGCTTGTCCCTGGAAGAGTGAGACAGTCTGAGCTTCTGTTCCAGATGTCTGCATGGGCGTGAGGAAAGCTATCTGTTGCTGCTGCTGGTTCTGGTTACTATCAGATGATAGCTGGCTAGGCAGCACACTTTGCGCAATAAACAGGCTGGCAGAAGGAGCCTGCTGATCTGTGGGCAGATTGGTGCTTGTTAGCATTGTCATGGTTCCAGGAAATAAGGTTGCTTGAACTTGTGGTGGCTTTGTGGTTCCAAAGAGTACTGTCTGTGAGTCTTGCGTTTCAGTCAAGGGGTTATGACCCTGAAAAAGTGGCTGAGGAGGTGAGGGTTGAGATGGAGGCTGCTGCAGAAAACTTGATGTCTGAATGGTCATAAGACCTCCTGTCTGTTGGAAAAGAGCAGTCTGCTGCTGCAGTTGCTGCTGGGGCGGGTTCTGGAGGAAGCCTTCGGAGGGCTGCGATAGAGTATTAGTCTGTGTGGAGCTCTGCTGTTCACTAGCGAAGCTAGGTGTGCACTGCATTGGAATCTGTGTCTGCAAGAGCTCTGACTCCAATTGTTGCTTTAGGTTCTCTAATACTTCCTGATGCTGAAGAGTTTCTAAATGTTGTTGATGCTGTTGCTGCTGCTGAAGATTATCGAGAACTTTTTGATGCTGCAGAGTAACTATAGAACTTTGTTGCTGAATATTCTCAAGGACTTTCTGGTGGTGCTGCTGTTGATGCTGTAGATTCTCCAAAACTTTGTGTGTTTGCTGCTGCTGAATATTGCCAAGAGCCTGCTGCTGGAGGTTTTCCAAGACCTTCTGATGTTGCTGCAAATTTTCAAGGACTGTCTGTTGATGTTGTAGATCCACAAGTGCCTTCTGTTGCTGTTGCTGAAGATTCTCCAATATATTCTGCTCTTGCTGCTGCTGTTGCTGGTTTGTTAGAGTTGTCTCATTTCCACCCAACCTTAAACTGTTCATGTTTTCCTGGACGTGTTGCTGAAGGCTCTCTGCAGACGGTGTCGGGCTATAAAGTACAGAATTTAGCTGCTGTTGTGCTTGCAGCTCTCTTACTGCTCTCTCTAGCTGTGCAACTCCATCCTGGGGCAAAAGCGCCTGAACCTGTGGCCGTTGGGATGGAGGATTCCGAGAGTCTATGCCCACCAGTACCATTCCACTTCCATCTGCACTGCTGTCTTCTGGAGACAAAGTTTCTGGGGTTTCACGCAAGAACTGTTGAGGGACCTGAGGGGGAACAGGCTGGAGAACTGTCGTGTCTTCCGACAAGGACACTTGGAACGACGCAGGCGATGGAATGTCCTGCTTCTGAATGGTGGATAATGTTTCTTGAGTCGTAAATATTTGAGCTGATGGCTGTTGGGAGTCGACGGATTGAAGAGCCACAGGGCTTGGAAAAGACTTGGTGGCAGAGGGAAGGACAGTACTTATCTCCAAGATTTGTTGGGTTGAACTAAGGGCCTCTACAGGCTGTATTGCAAAAATGAGAAAATGTGTTAATTTTCATGAATTTTCATTCATAAAATCAATACTTTGCTTTGGTTTACTTCCTAAACTAAAGGATTCCAAGGATACAGCTGGAGCTGAATTTAAAAAAGGATGGCAGTACCTTAAAAATGTCTGAAGGTGCTGCATTGCAAGAAACTTCCATAGGTTCTTCTCGTTTGACCATAGGTAACATTAAGACATTGTTTAGACAACTGGTCTCAGTTTGCATTGCTGTAAACAAAAACATATGAGTTCAAACTTTAAAGATCCAAAGAGTCTATCAAAAAAATTAAAAGTGCAATTGCAGCAAAATATGACAATATTTTTAATAATGCCACACCTTTTATCTGCTCTTCAAAGGTACAAGCCTTGACTGTGGCTGGCAGTTCTGATTTCACTGGTATTTCAACTTTCTCTGTATGAAAAGAGTTAAAATAATGAATGATGGCACCATCTACTGGTGCAGAAATGCAATTGCATACTCTGCAATTGTCTCATCAAGAAGTGTCATCAAAACTAAATTTCACAAGAAACAATTGACTACACTTGAAAGCAATATTCACAAAAACATCAGCATATAATCTAACCTAAGGTACTCCCGTATATTGCTGTCCATTTTTATCTTTTCGACTAGCAGCTGCAGCACAGTTCTGACAGACAACATTCAGGTGCAAATGTACCAATTCTATGCCACGCAAAAGGACTCTTCTGGACAGTTACAAAGCATGACCAAATTAATATTCATGAGATAAACTTTGCTTGATTCACCCAATAATATGCATCATGAATAACCTAACTGATTCACATCAAACAACCACAGGACAAACACTATCCCACCACTAAAACTCTAACAACACCTCTAAAATTTGACCCAAATGATTGCTCAAGCCCCTTACCTCCCTCACCCAAACATAAAATCCCAACTGTGTGTCTAGGACTATCCAAGGAAGAAAAATGACACCCTTTGCTTACAGTCAGCACATTCTCACAATATCTCTTATGAACTTCCGAGCTGGTTATCTGTTGATATCTTAAACATATCCTCTCTTCACCAACCTGTTAGAGGAGTGTAGGTAAAAGGCTGTAGATCATGTGTTCTCCCTGCATTTGTCACTACAGCAATCCCAACGGACACTGGGGAGGTCAATGTCTGGTCGTGATATGGGGGAACCTTCACCACTAGATGATTCTGGATTGAATTACATTGAAAAGACAAGATATTTATGAATGATAAGCATTACACGACAGAACTAAAAACAGTCAGGCATGTACTGCACTTGCCTGATGAAAAAGTTCCATGTCAATTTCTGCTTCAGCCTGCCAGCCACTCTCATCTAAAAATAAAACATGAAGGAAACAATGTACTTGGGTTTAAAACATACTCTACAAATGCATTTAAACAGATGTGATTGTTCATCATATTAGCTATGCAAACTCATGTCTCATTGCATTCTGAAATGTGTCAAAGTGCAGCACAAGTATGCAATGCTATTGCATCATTGCCATGTAGGGCATTAGAGTGCTTGTTAGATGCACCATGCATGCAATACCTGTAGAATTTTCCTGAAAAAGAACTTTGGTTCCTTTGAGAAAGTTCTTGCCGATGATAAAGACTTCCTCTCCTCCTGCGACAGTGCAACTGTGAAGACTCTTTTTAAGTATTTCAGGCACTCCAGCTGGTTGAGCTGAAAATGTGACAATACAGTTACAAATGTGGAAACTAATACTCCTTAATATCAAATCAATACCCTGATATCCTTTGCACTTACTACATAAGATAGGAGAGGAGAGGGCCTGGAGGGTTAGGACAGATCCGTCCGCTCTTGGGATGTTGACTCTGAAGGCCAAACGAGCTCGGGTGCTCTTCTTTTTGGAGCCAGCAACTCCTATACGAGCTTCAACATCAGCATTCCTCAGCTTTAATATTCCAACACAGTCCACGCTGCCAAGACACATCACATTTTACTTTAACAATGCATATTAACTAAACGAGACTGTAATTGCCACCGGAAACCACAGATGAAATGATGCTTACGCTAGAGTCATAGAGTTGGTTGGCTCAAGGTTTACTTCAATAACTGTGGTCCCCTCGATATCCACTTCCTTACAGGCCGTTGTGTTGCGCCCCGTCACTCTGCAGGCTTGATAAAACCCATGAGGCTTCACACGTCCAGCGTCGTTAGCCACAAATACTTGGAGCACCACTGGTTCACTGACTCCCTCTAACTGATGTGCAATATTTAGAAACATTACCACATAAACTGTATTATCCATAAACGCATATTTGTCCAGATATATAATGCGCATTCAATTCTTACTTTGATTGTAGGAAATCCTTGCTGGGTACGGTCTTTGACAGATCCCCTACTTCCCTCTGTGAGGTATCGTGCTCTGTGCTGCGTCTCCGGCTGAACTAAAATCTTCAGCTCCTTCCCTTCACTCTTCTGCGGGTACTGAATGGAAAGAATCCCCCCCTTCTGATTGTTTGACACCTCCAGGGAGCTAAAGGTACAATAAAAAAGTAAATGTTGATGCACTGTAAAAAAGCAACTACATATACATATAGCACGGGCATTTCCTCTGAGGAGGCAAGCGAGGCAGTGTCTTCTCAAAAAATTCATAGTACAAAAATAAAACAATGCAAATATTACAAAACATGATGTTAAAAAGTTTTTAAATCACTTTTTTTTTTAAAAGAAACATCATCCAACAGCAAAACCAGCGGGTGAAGTTACAGCGGAAGTCCCGGTCCGTCTTGCCTCCCCTGAGCCCACTGAGTTTTAACAGACTCCCTAAAGCATTCGGTGGGTTTAATGGGGGGTAACTGAGAATGAATGGGGGAATGTCAAGTAAGAGGAGGCAATGCCTCCATCGCAATATGATTGGATATGACTTGTTATGATCGGCTGCGATTGGTTCATGAGATAAATCCCGCCTCTTGTGTTTGTGTGCGTTTCCGCATTTGTGAATCAGTCTGAATGAACAATATATTGGTGTTAACAGGAAGGCTAATTGAAAAAGTAAACAACACACACTTGGATATAACCACTTTGTTAAGTCACAATAAGACCACTATGCGACCACTATGTTCATTATTACATCCAGCAACACAACACCTCATTCACTCAATCGGAGATATTCTTGTCTAACTTACATACCTGCTCCAGCATCGAAACAATGGAGGTCGGACTGTTACAGCTGATCACAAAACCCATTCCAGTCTAAATCAAATGATTTGTGATACATGATTTTGAAAAAGTGAATGCTTTTGGGACACAATGGCTTAACTGATTCAAATTTTCGAAAAGCTCAGTTTGACCAGTGACTATGTTCTTTTTTATATCGTTACAGAAGCAATGTTGAAATTTGAAAATTAATGGCTTTTTTAATTTGATCTGGTTTTTGCTAGTGAATTGCTTGAAATGAATGATCGAAGTCACAAGTTTGAATCAATCGGAGCGGTTCCAGCATAAATGACTCAATTGATTTGATTCACCTGGTCCTCTTTTTGTGTCTTCAGCCATGTTTACACGACACTGTCAGTACTACTACATGCTTAGCTCAATTGTTTTCTAAGATTAACTGAAATCGTAAAAGGTATGATTTTTTTGTTTTAATTGTGTGAATTTTGCATCAAAAGATATGTGCTTATTGACAAAATGAAACACTTATTTTCTAGATACACTGTCTATCAATAATTCAAGCACATTTCAAGTACCTCTTCAGGACTGTTGCTGTTTTCAAGGGTTTTTCAGGCCTTACATTTCAAAAACTCAAGTACTTCAAGCACCTTGTACGAACCCTGCTGTGCCCAATATTTACAGAGCTTTGATGACTGATGATCCAAAAAATTCAAAAACAGTTGAAAGTTTACCCTTAAAAAACAGCTGAACATACGTTCACAAATATAACATACTGCTTAAATTGTTCAATTGTTGTTGCCTCCAGTTATTTTGGAATAAATGTAAAATGCTTAAAAACACTAATTTGATGAGATGCATACTTGGATTTAAAGGAGAAGTCCACTTCCAAAACAACAATTTACAGATAATTTACTCACCCCGTTGTCATCCAAGATGTTCATGTCTTTCTTTCTTCAGTCGTAAAGAAATTATGTTTTTTAAGGAAAACATTTCAGCATTTTTCTCCATATAATGGACTGATATGGTGCCCTGATTTTGAACTTACAAAAGTGACGAAGATGAGAAACTATTAGCTAAAACCAATATCTGATGATAAAAAGTATGACGAAACGTATGCCGTCTCTTCGTTAACAAGACGATATGGGACAAGAATGTTATTTGAGGACTACCGGACATTGAAAATACATCCTATAGGCTAACTGTCCTCTTTCAAAATGTGCGTCTCATTAGATTGCAACTGGGTAAGGGGCGTTTGCATGTCTAGTCTCAGTATGGCAGCCATAATGGAGAGATAGGCTACAGGGATAGGCTATAGGGATCTGAAACAATGGCCTCAGCACCTGAAGGGTTAGGGACAGAATCACCAGATGTAACTTAAAGTTAATGATAGGCAGAATCACGTTGATAGACACACCAGAAGTGCTCTTTCTCTCGCGCAGGCTCCACTTCTTCTGTTCTCAGACAGTGCACGATTGGTTCTCAGTACTCAAATGCACACACAGTAGACCAAATGTGAGTAACTCATGTAAATTATGTAAGTTATGGCTTAAGTAAACATAAACAGGTGGGTAAAAACTGAATGTGTCAGTATTGCATGTATGCCTTCTGTCTTAAAGGGACAGCATTCCTAATTAAATACCTATCTATCATTAATGTTAACCAAAAGATGTTAAATAAATGTATAGCCTACATGTTAATTAAACTTACTGTATCTGAAAAATGAGCTCTATATATATATATATATATATATATATATATATATATATATATATATATTTATAATTTTTGAAAAAGAGGCACAATAAGATCCAGGACCAGACTTTGACACCCCTGATATATATATTGGGGTGTCAAACTCTGGTCCAGGAGGGCCGCACCCCTGCAGAGTTTTGATGCAATCCTAATTAAACACACCTGATCCAACTAATCAAGTCCCCTTAGGCTTAATTAAAAACTGCATTGTGTGTGTGTTGGAGCAAGGTTGGAACAAAACTGAGTTTGATACCTCTGATAAATATATATATATATATATATATATATATATATATATATAAATGAACACAATAGAAGTACACATATAATAATAAGAACTCCTTTTTCCATACTGTTAAAGCGACAGTTCACCCAAAAGAGAAAACTGTCATCATTTATTCCCAAATTCAATTCTTGATTTAAATTTATCATAAGCTTTGATTTGGTCTAAAGTATTAATGATTATTTTTGTTTGAAGACTAAAATAGCTACCAAAATAAATGTTGGTAACTGCAGTGTGACTAAAAGTAATGACTAAAAGTTGTCAAAAATGCAATGACTTTTCGTCGACTAAAACTAGACTAAAACTACGAAAGACTCAAATGACTAAAATGTGACTAAGACTATTAAGCATTTCAGTCTCAAGATAAAGACTAAGACTAAATCAAAAATGCCTGTCAAAATTATCACTGTATCTAGTGTAATGATCGGTTATTTTAATAAAAATAATACAATTTATATACTTTTTAATGCCAAACACTCGCCTTGTCTTGCTCTGCCTGGACTGTGTTTGTCCCATCTCATGTTCTCCCTCAACTTCAAAATCGTCCTATATCGCTGTTTTACCTTTTTTGTTAAGGGTGTTTGATCTTCTTTGCATGTTCACTTTGCAAAGACGGGGCTGGTACTTCTGCAGCGATGTAGGATGATTTTGAAATGATTTTTGAAGATGAGGGAGAAAATATGATTGGAGTTTTCGACAAAATTTAACTGTCTTGAGTCAGAATACACAGAGTTCAGGGAGAGAAAGACAAGACGAATGTTTGAGATTAAAAAGTATTTAAATTGTATATTTTTAATGAAAATAACTGATCGTTTTGCTAGATAAGACCCTTCTTCCTCGACTGGGATCGATTGAATCTGCATTTAAACTGCCTTTTCAGGGCACCATATCAGTCTATTATATGGAGAAAAATGCAGAAATGTTTTCCTCAAAAAAGAACGACATAAACATCTTGGATGACAAGGGGGTGAGAACATTATATGTAAATCTTTGTTTTGGAAGTGGACTTCTCCTTTAATAAATAGAATACTGATTACATTGTTAATCTAAAAATCTAAAATAGAATTTTTTTCTTTCTTCTTTTTCTGTTAGTGTAAGTTATGTTTATTTAACCAAGAAAATGTGACTGGGACACAAATTTACATTTGAAAGAAAAAAAAGAATTGACATACAGTTCCATGATGAGTTTCATTTAGTAATTTTTAAGGTCAAAAATGACAAGGTCACCAACCTCACTTTGGGTGTGACTTTGGCGTCCGAACCCAGCTGTGAAAGAACAAAGTGCGGCGCTTTAGCGCTATCCGCGTCGAACACGTCCATGCCGGCTTCGTCCCGGGCCGCGGGCTTGGGCCCCGGCCGCTGTCGAGGAGTTCTCTTCCGAGACTTTCTGGGCACTTCAGTATTGTCGTTGTACGAATTGCTGCTGCCCATGCTGAAGTTGGACACGGAGTCGTCCATCCACATGCTGCCGCTCTGCTCCGAGTCCTGGTTGGGAAGCAGATCATCCTGGCAGGACATCCGACTGTCATCCAGCAGGTCCTCCGGAGGTGGAGAGATGCTCAGGACGGTCCGCCGCTTGGAGGGGGTCGCCTGGCTCTGCGTGGCTCCGACAGTGTCTACCGCACTGATAGCCACCACCGATCCAGGCTCCACACCCATTCGCTCCGGCATCCCCTCTGCGGCGGGACCGCCGTGCAGCCTGGAAGCCTGCTCTTGGGCTGAAGTAGCAGAGAGCATGCTGGGACAGGAAGGAAGTGTACTGCTGAGTCCTCCAGGGGAGGAGGCAGCGGCGCAAGTGGCAGCAGCATCTGTAGTGTGCACAATGCAGAACGTTAATAAAACTCGTCCGTGCAAATCTGGCTAGCAGTCCCGATCAAGCAGTGAAACTCGACTGCTATCTGTTTTTGAATGTCTTGTTAATATTAAATCGCTAATTAAAGTAGGCCTAATTACATTATCCAATCCCTTATTTCTTTTTTATATATATATATTAACTCTTGTTTGGAAAATTGTAGAATCTCAGTAGTGGCCCAATAGCTAGTCCTATCATAAAAAAGCCAAAAAAATAAACATGCGTAAGGGGTATACAGAGCATTTGTTGTCACTTCTGCATAACCCAGTGATGATCTATTTTAAAAAAGCCAAATTAGATTGGCCAATAAGACTAATGCATGCCAATTGGGCAAATTGGGTAACCCAGAGCTGATGTATTCAAAACAGCCTCTCTTAGACAAATAATATTGCACAATGACAATTCTGAGGTGTCGACTAATGCATGCCAATTGGACGATTTGGTTGGGACTGAACGTAGCCATGGAGACAGAATAAACAAGCTTCTGACCTACGAAGCAGAGAACTGCAGACCATTTTATATGCAGACTCTCCCTGATTCAGAGGGAACTCCCTGGAATAAAAACGACAAATGACAGCGAATAAACAATAAGTGCTGGTCATCCAATGTAGATATCAGCAAATTTTTGGTCAGAATCATTTGAGCAAAATCATAATATTCATAAAAACATCTGGTTTTTAAGATTACAAATTTAATGGGCCAGTTCTCGTACAGAATCAAGAATTGGTTTTCTCACTGTCCTAATTTGGTGGTGGATTTGCTTTTGGTTGATTGTTTTACCTCAAATTTATTGCTGCAAAAACACTGATATTTGTCTGGGCTGCTTCACTTAAAGATCCCTCAGCTTCCTGTCAAAACAGGAAGTAGTGTAACGTTAACCTGGCTACTTGCAAACATACTTGCAATCACAGTATTGCCTTTAAATTAGGACTGGGCGATATATTTAATGTCATTTTGTTGACTGAAGCAAAACTGCAAATGTCATGACTTTAACAAAGCAATAAAACAAGATGTTTTCTCTAATTTAAAACAACAGTTTGATTTCTGCAAATTAATTTAAATTAAAAGTAATATTCACATTCTTGTGCAGCAGTGGATTTTTAATTCGTTACATGTTTTAATGCAAATATATGTTGTTGTCGGCATAACTCAGACGTGAATTTTCAAGTGAAACAGCTATCAAAATTGTATTATTACAGTCTGATTAAAGATTTTAATTACAAATAGCTAAGAATTACTAATGATGTCATCTCCACTCTAAATATTGAGATTTATTATGCATTATGCTGTTAATATGCATTCTTATACTGGTGCATTTAAGTAGATATTATTAAACATTCTCTTTTTTTCAATTAATAAAAAACTATACTGATGCAAGAAGCGATTACCGGGGTTCAAGCACTTAAGGCATGTGAGTGTATAAGGAAAACTACATTACGTATTATGTAGTAAGGCTGTGTCCAGCTAAATCAATGATTAAAAAAAGCATTTTTGCCAAATCCAGGTCATTTACCATTGAAATACAGTGTTTATTTTAAGCCTTTTTAACTGTTACAGCACTAGCTGTGGTCCGATCTCCTTAAAACTTTGCATGCTTGCTTAGAATTACCCGTCTCATGTGCTCACTGGGTTTCATGAAGTTTTGAGATTTTCTTTAGGCTTTATAGGATTTAGGGTACTTTTTTTTTTGATAATTATTGACCTAGAGAGTCCAAAGAAAATTTTGTACAATTTTGACATTTTCTCAATCATTTAACAAACTACATGATTGACTCCAGAGGTTCTAGAAGCAAAGCTGTTCGGAACAAGGAGGTCTATCATATGATATGAAATATGATATCATACGTACGAAAAACTGCATGACGTACAATCATTTACGCCCTGGAAAAATGCAATATCACACCAATTTCTGTCATGTTTCTCTCAGACCTTTAGGGCTGTGAGTCAAACAGGCCCACTGAGTTTCATTTCAATCGCCCTTCATTAACCTTGTCTAACAGGTGCTCAAACTGCATCGGCAATGGCAGCCATGTTTTTTGAGATACAGTCATGGCCAAAAATATCAGCACCCTTGCAATTCTGTCAGAAAATGCAACACTTCTCTCAGAAAATTCTTGCAGTTGCAAATGTTTTGGTACTCACATGTTTTTTTTTTTTTTGTTTTTGCATTGGAACAACACAAAAAAAACAGAGAAGAAAAGTACAATCTGATACAATTCCACACAGAACCCAAAAAATGCACTGGACAAAATTATTGGCACCCTTAACCTAATATTTGGTATCATAAAAATAACTGAAATCAATCGCTTCCTGTGACCACGAATGAGTTTCTTACACCTCTCTACTGGAATTTTGGACCACTCTTCTTTTGTAAACTGCTCCAGGTCATTCAGATTTGAAGGATGCCCTCTCCTAAACTGCTGTTTTGAGATCTCTCCACAGGTGCTCTATGGGATTCAGATCTGGACTCATCACTGGCCATTTCTGAACTCTCCAGCGCTTTGTTTGAAACCATTTCTGAGTGTTTTTTGAAGTGTGTTTCGGGTCATTGTCCTGCTGGAAGACCCATGATCTCTGGTGGAGACGCAGCTTTCTGACACTGGCCACTACGTTGCGCCCCAAAATTTGGTAATCATCAGATTTCATGATACCGTTCACGCAGTCAAGGCATCCAGTGCCAGAAGCAGCAAAGCAACCCCAAAACATCTTTGAACCTCCACCATGTTTGACTGTAGGGACTGTGTTCTTTTCTTTAAAGGCATAATTTCTTTTTCTGTAAACAGTGCCATGATGTCCTTTACCAAAAAGCTCTACTTTTGTCTCATCTGTCCACAGTATGTTCTCGCAGAAGGATTTTCGTTTTGTCACATAAGTTTGGCAAACTCCAGTCTTGCTTTTTTATGCCTTTGTGTCAGCAGTGGTGTCCTCCTGGGTCTCCTACCATAATGTCCCTTTTCACTCAGATGGCGACGGATAGTGTGAGCTGACACTGTTGTACCCTGTGTCTGCAGATCAGCTTGAATTTGTTTGGAAGTTAATCAGGGTTCTTTATCCACCATTTGAACAATCCTTCATTGTAATTTTTCATTAATTTTGCTCTTCCGTCCATGTCCAGGGAGGTTAGCTACAGTGCCATGGGCTGTAAACCTCTTGATGATATTGTGCACAGTGGACACAGGAACATTAAGATCTCTGGAGATGGACTTGTAGCCTTGAGATTGTCCATGTTTTTCCACAATTTTTTCTCTCAAATCCACAGACATCTCTTTACACTTCTTTCTTTTCTCCATGCTCAGTGTGACACACAACACAAACATTGAGTCAACTTTTCTCAATTTTAACTGGTTGCAAGTGTGATTACTATATTGCCCACACCTGTAACTTGCCAAAGGTGTGTCTAAATACAAATTACAGGAGCATCACATGCTTGAAAAGCAATTACTTCTTACAAGTTTTGACAAGGTGCCAATAATTTTGTCCAGTCCATTTTTGAGTTCTGTGCGAAATTTTATCAAGTTTAACTTTTCTTCTGTTTTTTTGTGTTGTTATGGTGCAAACAAAAACAATAAGCACGTGAATACCAAAACATTTGCAATTGGAACAATTTTCTGAGAGAAGTCTTGCTTCTCTGACAGAATTGCAAGGGTGCCGATATTTCTGGCCATGACTGTACACAAATATCCCAATATACACTTGTGAAACTTTGGACCAAGACCGCGCACAGCGATTTTAATGTTAATAGGACAAATGGTTGCACAGTTATAGCCATTTTTATGTTTTTCCCTCTTATAGCGCCACCAAGTCTCCAAGCTTTGTGATTTTTTTCCTGTAACCTTACACTGAGGTCTACATAAGTGTTCAGAGTTTGGGAAAGATATCTTATTCCATTCAGGAGTTATATGCTTTTTGCTAAAAGTGGCCCCGCCCCTTTGCGGCAAGTCGAAAGTTAAACTTTTTTGATAATTATTGATAGTCACTCTCCAGAGAATCTTCCTGTTTGGTTCAGATCGAGCGAAACCTAAGAGTAGTTCACAAAAGTAGGTTTTTTAAAAAATGCGAAATACCCGAAAAGACATTTGAGCCTGCGACTGACGGTTTAGGAGTTACGAGCAATTTTGTACTTTTGATTGCTGTAGCGCCCCCGTCAGCCCGATTGGGGCGATTCTTGGTCACATTGTAGGCGGTGTGAGCACTACCATCCCTCCAACTTTCAAGTGTCTACAACCTACTATTTGGTCTGCACGATTAGTTTTAAGGAGATCTCTGACTAAAACAGGGTTTTAGCGCTACACGCTTGAACCCCTAATTATGGAAAGCATTTATGATTATATTTAAATACTTTGTATTGAATTTGATTGACAACATTGAAAAAGACCTTAGTATTTTTGTTTAGTTTCTAGACCAAATGTATACATAAACAATATTTGAGATATTATATAAACATTTAAGATTGTGTGTTTTTTTTTAGCTATATTGCCCAGCCCTACTCTGATAAAAAGCAATTTTATCATTAGTTGAGAGAAGCAAAGGCCTCCAAAAAAGAAGCAAAAACATTAATAGAAAAGCCCCAAATTAGGCCTCATGCCAATATAACTTTAGACAAAGATGATAAATAACTTCTTATGATTTTATTTTATTTTTTTCCACAGATGTCACCTAATGCACTAAGGACCGCTGTCAGCCAGTAAATGCTGTTTATATTGCCTTGACTGGCTTCAACCATAACATGCTCTTCAGACTCCAGAACATGGTCAGGAAATAACTCTACCCCACTGACAGCAATAACAGGAAGCTCTTTTAACAGGTTTAAATGGGACAGGTCAAGTAAGACACTTGAAATGAGTTTGTCTGCAAAATCTGAAATGATCTAAACAGCAAAAAGAGAAAAAAAAAAAAAAAAAAACTGTAAAGAAAAAAAAAAAAACCTAGAAAGGTCAGGACGTGCAGATGGGTTTCGAAAAAGCATGATATCAAGTGAAACAGGAAGCACAGGTCAGCAGCACTAAAAAGGAAAGTGTACAAACCCATAAGCTGAGACAGAAAAAAGAAGAAAAAAAAGAAAAATAACTCATTTAAAACAAGATAACGCCACGCCACTAAAGAGAAGAAGTAGTTAAGCTTCACAGGAAGTCACCTGAACATTGCGCACACAGGACTGAGCAAAACCAATTAGGAGAGTCTTTCTAGCTTGAACAAAAAGATGACTAAAATAAGACAGCGAAGGCAAGAGCGACGAGAAAAGCGTCCTACCTGAGGCCAGGGCAGCCGGAGGGGGAGGTCCGGCCTCTCCACCGCTCTTCTGGCTCATGGTGGGGTTGTCCTGCTGTACGACTGAGGGCAACTGCAGCTCTTTAGGGAGCAGGTCATACACTGACTCTGAAATGCACAGAAAATGTGAGAGAGAAGAGTGTCAGGGTGAGGTGAAGATGTACTAACTTGTACTAAGACGTACTGACAAAGAACAATAAAATCTTGAGCAATGATAAAATCCTGCAGCATGCAAGAAGCAACATTTCCATTTGACTAAATCCAGGTTTGATAAATATGCATGAACAAGACATAAAAATATTGGTGTGTGCCCATTAAATTACAGTATGTGAATTGCGTAGAGCGAGTTATTATCATGTTATCACATGACTAGCAGCAACTGACAGTGTGAATAACTACCATCACAAAATGTGCAAATTTTATATTCATTATTAATCCTAAAACATTTCCCCAAAAGCACAAGAACATTTATAAATAAATAAAATGTTATGTGCAATGCATAACGTCACCCAATAATGATACTGTGTATGTTTTAAATAAACTGAAACTAAAATTAAAACCATAAAAAAATCATTATTTTAAATAACACAATTAAATAAGACACTTTATTTCAGCTAGTTGCCAAGACAACATTTTTCATTTTAATTTAGATTCATTTGATGTACTAAAATAACTAGAACTGAAAAAAAAAAAAAAACATAACATATACATACTGTATTATCAGAAAGTTCTGGAATATTTTTCCTCCAAATGTGTCACTACCGAAACACAATAACATATAATTTAATAAAATGGTTATATTGACCTATTAAGATTTTGTTTGCATCTACAAATATATTTTTTGCCATTTTATTAAAAAAGCAGCTAAACCACTAACAGCTAAATCAATAATTACAATTTTAACAATATTTTAAGTGAGATTTGTTGCTTTTTGAATCCATTTTTCTTTGTAAAAGGCAAAAAGTTGATCATACTCATTAGTTTGACTATACATTAAACCAGATATTATATATATATATATATATTATATATACTTTATTTTTGACAAAACATCAGTAATGCTTTGGTAGTGACCACATCACATTACAGAATTTTAACCCACACACTAAAATACTAAAAAAAAAAAATTGCATATCTGCACTAAAATTTCGCTTATTTCCCCTGAATAAAAAATTATGTGTTCCCTTTTGTCACTTCCGAAACAAAGATGATTTAACAGTTTCGGTAGTCACAATTTTAGATACTTTTAAACCTAGCTCAAAGCACATGGTTGGCTAGCACAGTTCTGAACAGTTCTACACACATAAAAACTAAGATGTATGGAATAACACACAAAAAAACACAAAAATATTACTACCGAAACTTCACCAAATGTTTTGGTCGTGACTGTTACGGTACTTTAGATCATTTTGAACCTAGCTCAAAGATGCTAATCAGCACGTGGTTAGCTAGCAAAGTACAGAATAGTTGTACGCAAAAAAAATAAAGATGTCACTACCGAAACTTCACCAAATGTTTTGGTCGTGACTGTTTCGGTAGTGACAATTTTAGATATTTTTGAACCTAGCTCAAAGATGCTAATCAGCACATGGTTAGCTAGCAAAGTACTGAACAGTTTTACACACATAAAAACAAAATTTTATTGGATAACACACAAAAAACAAAGATGTCACTACCGAAACTTCAGCAAATGTTTTAATCGTGACTGTTACGGTAGTGACATTTATAGATACATTTAAACCTAGCTCAAAGCGCAAGGTTAGCTAGCACAGTTCTGAACAGTTGTACACGTATAAAAACTAAATGTTGTGGAACAACACCCAAAAAAGTGTTTCATTACTTAAAAAAAACAAAAAACAAAAAAGGTGTTCGGTAGTGACGTTCCTTAAAGTCACACACAGATTTTCAGACTTTTGAACATTTACCTCAAAATGATTAGGCCTATCTACTCACACCATGTAGTTATGAGAGAATGACACAGTAATATTTCCTGATCGTAAATGTAGGGGTGTAGTTAAAATCAGTCTCAGCCAATGAACTAAAACATATACTGTTTTGGTAGAGACAAGAAAATGCAGAACGCATTTTTTTACATAAAGTTTCATAAATTACAAAGAAAATATAAAATATATCTATATTTATTTTTCAAATTTTTTTTTTAGCTTCACTTTTTACAAGAATCAAATAGATACTTGTATCAACTACAGTGGAATAAAATGCAAAAATGATTTCAATATCATTTTAATAAGTTGAAATTTAGGAGAAAAGGGTTAACTGCAACTGCAACTGCAAGTACCCACTAAATGATGATTTTATATATATTAAGCTTACTAATATTTTAAATATTATTGTGGGTTTAAACATATAATAGAAGGATCTTAGTAAACATCTAAGATTTGAATACTTAAATGCTTTTTAAATGTGTTTATTGGTTGTGGGACAGCAGATTGCACCAATTCTGAAGAAAGGCCCATATAAAGCTGTACGGCAAACATGATTTACTGCTGCCAATTAAAAAGATATATACAATTTCACCAAAATATTGTCAGCAGTTAGAAATCTGCATGATCTTGTATGCAACGCTGCAGGTCCAGTACATATAGTTATATCATATCATATTAACACTGGGCACGGCCTCTTTCATGCGCAGCAGCAGATATTTAATAAGCAGAGGAGGCGTTTATGATTCCCAGAGCTTCATCTGGGGACACTCCGTCCCACGATGCCTGTGAGTCTCGTTTAGCATGTTGATGATTACAGCGCTGTTGATAGGGAAGTGATATTACCATGACGGCTTCTCTCACATTACCTGTAAACGCTTGATAGAGACTGGGACAAACAACAGCAGAGTTACTTCCCATAACACAACAATACAGCTTTTATTCTCAGGGGCTTATTTCTGTATACACGGTATGCTTCTGACAATTTATGACTGCTATCTTTGCTAAATATAGATTGGTTCACACTAAATGAAAAAAAAAAAAATGTTTGTTGCTTCATTTTGTGTGAAAAAAAAAAGGTATGTAAAAGAATAATTAGCATTTGATACAATAACATTATTTAAAGCAAATCGTTATGGAAGCCCTTTTCCTTGACTGAATAAAAAATAAAAGAAAGGTAATTGCAATTTTTTCTCTCACAATTCTGACTTTTTTTTTCAGAATAAGATATAAACTCACAATTGCAAGTGATAGTGAAGTGAAGTCAGAACTGTGAGATATAAACTCAAATGCAAATCTGAAAAATATAGTCGCAGTTCTGAGAAAGTCAATTGTGACTTTTCTTCTCAGAATTGCAGGTTTATGCGAGGTTATCGCTTATGCAAATTTATATTTCACAATTGTTTTTATTTTGCAATTCTGACTTTATTTCTATTGTGAGTTTATATCATGCAATTCTGAGTAATATAGTTACAGTTCTGAGAAAAAGTTTATATCTCACAATTCTGAGAAAAGTCATAATTGCGTAAAAAAAAAACAGAATTGCAAAATACAAATGTGCATTTGCGAGAAAAGTCATAATTGCATAAAAAAGTCAGAATTGTGAAATACAAACTCGCATTTGCGAGAAAATTCAGAGTTGCAATTCTGACTTTATTTCTAGCAATTATGAGTTCATATCTCACAATTCATTGCATGAAAAAAGTTCGAATTGAGATATAAACTCACAATTGTGATAAAAAAAAAAGAATTGTGAGATACAAACTCGCATTTGCATGAAAATTTGCATGAAAAGAGTTTATATCTCACAATTCTGACTTTATAATTCACAATTGTGAATCTGTATCATGCAATTCTGAGAAAAAAATCAGAACTGTCAGATAAAAAGTTGCAATAACCTTTTTATTTTTTTATTCAGTGGCGGAAATGGTTTTCATAAACCACAGAATCATTACAGAGTGAATTATTTTCACTATATGTATATATATATATATATATATATATATATATACACATATATATATATATATATATATATACACACATATGTATATATATATATATATGTATATATATATATGTATGTATATATATATATATATATATATATGTGTATATATATATATATATACACACACTACCGTTCAAAAGTTTGGGGTCAGTACATTTTTATTGTTTTTTTTTTGTTTTTTTTTTAAGAAATTAATACTTTTATTCACCAAGGATGTATTAAGTTAATAATTAAAAGTTTATTAAAAGTTAATAATAAATAATTTACATTGTTATAAAATATTTATATTTTGAATAAACACTGTACTTTTTAAACTTGTTATTCATGAAAGAATCCTGAAAAAAAAAAAATTACAGGTTCCAAAAAATATTTGGCAGCACAACTGTTGATATTATCCAACAATGATCATTCTAATAATAAATCCGCATATTAGAATGATTTCTGAAGGATCATGTGACACTTAAGACTGGAGTAACAGCTGATAAAAATTCAGCTTTTCATCACAGGAATAAATTCTATTTTAAAGTATGTTAAAATAAAAAACATTATTTTATATTGTAAAAACATTCTGCAATATTACTGTTTTTTTTTCTATATTTTTAATCAAATAAATGCAGCCTTGATGAGCATAAGAGACTTCTTTAAAGACTATTACAAGTCTTACTGACCCCAAACTTTTGAACGGTAGTGTATATATATATATATATTTATTTGTTTATTAAAAAAAAAAAACTATAGCATAAAATTGTGCTACTAAATCTTTAATAAATAAATATTTTTTAAAAAGTTTATTTTACTACAAATCAACATTTTGTCCCATCCAGATAAACCCTTTTACCTGTTCTGTCATATTAACTTAATTTAATGAATACATTCTAGATATTTCTATGTTTATTAATGTTGCTATAAACCAGCTCACATAAAAATTAGGGTAGTTAATGGAAGTCTATTTCCTGTTTTCTCAAAGTAAAATAGTAATTGGGCATAAACTTAGAAATCACATTAAGAGATGATTTCAAACTACGAGACAAGTTGCAAAAAATGGGCCACATTCTAGGTAGAAAAACAATATTTTCTGAAGGTTAAGCATGTCAAAATTGTGACCATTGACACCAACAAATGATAATGTTTATTTTAAGTATGCGCTGCAGTTCATTCAGTTCACTTTAAATGCTTGTGCTCTTTAAAGCAGGATTGATTCTGATTGCCTGTGGATGTTTTTATCATCCATCAGCTGGAAAAAATGTTCTGAAAGTGATTCCAACGATAACGTTCCTCTGTATCATCAACCTTACAGCTGTAATGTGGACCTCGCTGTTCTCCTAGAATTAATACTTTATAGTTATTGTTACAGTTGCTGTCCTTGGTGTGAACGGGCCATTATTCACAGAACAATTTCAGGATCATTGTAGCGTTTTGGCACCGAGACACAAAGTGGACAAACACATGGAGATGGAAATCAGAGCCTGAATCAACACTCCCCTACAGAAATGCTTTGTAAATAAAAGCGCTGGTGCCTGTAGTGAAACCGAAGCCGCGGTCAGCAGGTCTGCATACCACATGTTCTGCATTCCTGCTATTTTAACACTATGCATCCCCGGACGACAAAGAGATAATGGGATGGTCCGACTCTCCTCGGCCTGGCCGGTGCTTTATATTGCAGGGATTAAATCCGAAAGGACAGGAAAACTTCTCTTAGAGCTGGAAAGGAGGCCAAAGTGTCAGAATAATTACACACTTCATCTTCACAAGCGCTGGCTTTGTAAAACTTCACCAAACGCAGGTGGCGCCACATAATGAAAACAATTATCTACAAAGCAATTCCTAGAAGGAACTATTAAACATGTCCTTCACTACAAAGTCAAGTCAAGTTAAATGAACACAAAAGACCAAGCGCTACCATGTGACTCATGTCAAAGAGCTTGAAAACTGTAAATACACCAGATTTTGTAATTGAATGAAGAAAAGTGTGGTTTGCAAGTGGGTTTCAGGGTGTTGCATCAACATTTGCATGCTGAAAATGCAACAGTTTTTGTTTTGTTTTTAACAAAGAGGGGTTCTGTTCTCTTTTCCGTTGCGCTGCCATTTTAGTGTCCGCCTGGACTCGTGTGTGAACGTTCAGCACAATACAATGGTCCACTAGGTAGTGCACATGCGTGTGGTAGGTTGTGTTCCAAACCCGCAAGACCTTTGTTCATCTTCGGAACACAAATTAAGATCATTTTGTTGAAATCCGAGAGCTTTCTGGCTCTGCATAGACAGCAACGCAACTGACACGTTCAAGGCCCAAAAATGAAGTAAGGACATCATTAAAATAGTCCATGTGACATTTGTTCAACTGTAATGTTATAAAGCTACGAGAATACTTCTTGGTGCACAAACTGCATGTGATGCTGCTGACCAAAAGTTTTTTTTCCAGGTGATGGAATGATAAAAATGTATAACAATCAGAACCCACGTGAATTTAAAGAGCTTGAATATTTAAAGAGACAGACAACATAACTGCAGTGTATGCTTACAATAAACGTTAACATAAAAGTGTTATCTTCCATTGGCATAACAATTATTTTGGTAATCGAGTAATCTGTCGATTATTCTGATGATCAATCGAGTACTCAGATGATAATAATTAATTTGAGATAAAAAAAAAATTTAAATTCTTTGAAATTACTTAAAATACATATATAATAGCAATGAAGCAATAATAATTAAATTATTAAACAAATCTGTTAATAAACAATAGAGCTAATGTACATTATGTATTATAACAAATAACTGCAGAGGGCGCCAATGGCCTGAATTAGGGATGCACAATATTATCGGATCAATATCGGAATCGGCTGATAATGGCTTTAAATATAAATATTGGCATGTGAAAAATTATTAGATTAAATTATTAGATCACTGCATTTAATCTAATAAGGGTCCTAGGGGGGCGCTGTTGACCTACATAAAAAAAAAGAAATTAAAATACACAAGCGACATTTAGACTGTGTTTCTAATTAAATAAAGCAGTAGTTTGTCATAAATTAACCATGCATGTTTTGATTTAAAGGGCAGAAGCTATAGCTTACATGAATTTAAAAAAAAAAAAAAAAACACAAACATGACACTTATAAATTAAATAATTTTATATATACTGATTTATTCATTAATGTGAAATGTTACTTTTTTTTACAACATATTATGAGCTCTACAAGATTTTTAGAATTTTTACAACTGTTTTTAACTTAAAATGTTAAGTTAAAAAAATGTTAATGAAATGCTTAAAGTGTTAAATGTCTTTCTGAAAAAAAAAAATGCAGCGATCGATATACAGTTTATTTAAAGTTATTTTCAAAGCTTCAATGTACTGTCATTGTAAAAGGACTTCATTACTGTTTAATTTTAACAAATAAATTCTTGTTAAAAACTCACCAAAATTAAAATTTAAAATTAATTTGCTTAGAACTTCCACACAGGAGAAGTCTTTGTTTCCAAACAAAAGGAAACATATTGATATCGTCATCGTTTATAGGCTAAAATAAGTTTAAAAATATCGGCTGAAATTTGAATTCAAATCTTGAAATTTGAATTTCAAAATTTGAATCTGAATCTTTAATAATTAGGAATTTATTTATGACAGAAATACCACAGCCACTGTAATTTCTTGAATGTGAAAATCAAACGTGTAAACTCAAAGTGAGGGTTCGAGCTTTTATTTTGAAATAGCGAGGAGCAGTTAGCATATTAGGAAAGATATTGATGTTTTGTCCTGTGTTAGGCTTATAAATTATTTACCTTACAAATCTGATGAAATTGCACACACTGCATTTCCAGTTGAATGTTACAATAAACAACATGCAGAGATGGAGTTTGAATGTGTGTGTGAATTTTGCAGACGCACGGTTTCATTTATTACACACACACTAAAGTGCACGTGACTTTTAATAAATTAATATTAAATTGATAATTTTTAATAATTTTAGTTAATTAGACTTTTTGAGTAATAAAATGTAATTTAACCAAAAAAATGCATTTCACGGATTCTTGTCTGTGAAATGCACCACTTCCAGTATTTTGCTGGTTACTTGACACTCGAATTGAATCGAGTAATCATAACAGCCCTAGAAAAGACAACCTATTGTTTTCAAAAACTTGCATTCTGGAACCTGTTTTTAACAGGTTGCGTTTTTTAAATTAACAGCCATAAAAAAAATGCATTAAAAAAAAAACTTTCCAGTTTTAATTGAAAACAACGTGTAAATGCCCTCTAGTTACTGGTATTAGTAATCGTTTTCAGTGTAAATAGGCTTAAGGCTGCTTCGTAAAAGCAAAAAAACAAAAAACAAAGAAAAAGTCAATGAGACTTTTTAACGTTTTCCTGTCCTAAGACAAAAAAAGTCACTTATAAAAGTAACAGCATGCCTCTACTCACCAAAATGCATGATTTAAAGTGTCATCCAAGTCTGTATCGCAAAACACTGGACGAGTAACAACAGTACTGCATGTTTAATATGTTTGATAAAAATAATTCAATTTATAATCTGCATGTAAACCCAAAAAAGGATGTTATCCACTTCCCAGTGGCTTACCGCAAGCTGACTGTAATTGTATCCATCTTAAATCATTAAGGTCACAAATAACGGGCTTATTGTACATAAGCCACAAACTTTCAGTCTGTTCACATCCTATCAACACAGGAACATCATACGGCCATATCAGCCAATTATGTGCTTACCTTCTAACATGACATGTCAACATGTTAACTGTCAAGCTGAATGTTTTGTAATTGGCAGATGAAATATTAATTATAATAGCTGAGGATCAGCTATATCTACCATGGCACCAGTCCAACATTTACTGCACATAAAAGCCAGTGAACATAAAACACCTGCAGTGTGTGTCTGAAATAGTTTTTGGTGTTAGACAACAAACCTTGGTTGTCTCGGAGCCACGAGCCACTTAAAATGTGTGTAAAGGTAAACAAACACACACCCACTCCCTCCCTCTCTCACACACACACTTAAACACACACACACACACACGCATTTATATATAGACACACACACAGACTCACACTGACTCATACATATGGGCATCAGACATATACACACGTTTATAAATACACACCGCTAGCGTGTGCGCTCCACTCGTGCTAAGTGACGTTAGCAATTCCTCATATTTATGCACAACCAACGTCAATGTAAAGACGAAATCAGCTCTGAATGAATGAAGAAAGGATTTGGTATTATAAAAACGCCTTCTTACCTTTGGAATAGAGCGATTTAGGAGAACTGGGGTCGATATCGGCGCTCAGGAGAGATATAAAATCAGAGGGCATGCTAGCATGCTAAAACCTCATGAGATCAGAGGAAACGACTCTTAACGCTCTCAGCTTAAAGAGCAACGCAAACGCCAACAGAGATGCTTTCAATCATAAAATCCTTATGGAGGCTTTACAGCACATGTACTGTGGTAAAAGTCACACTCGGGAACGTTTTAATATGTTTTTTTCCATCTGATTAGCTAGCCAGCCATAAGAGCCATTCACCTTTTTTCAGCGACTCCTCCCCCCTTTCTGCGCATGCGCACGAATTCGACTGTATCTGGCATTATTATTGTTCGACTGGAACTATGCGCTTGTTAGAGTTTGGTCTGTCAAATTACTTTTTTTTTCTACTCAGTTCAGTTTAGTTATAGTAAAACGATACATTAATTATTATTAAAGTTCCTGCAATTAAACACACTTTATTAACCCTTTAACTGTCACCCCCCATTTTTTAAAATAGGCTTGAAAGTGCACTATCCGAACTTAATTTGTTGCAATTCATGAACACTTTGGAATACAGATCTAACGTTGGTCTCTTTTTGAGGAATACAGTCAGCAGATTATGCCATATGTGGAATTTTTTCAAAATAAGTTATAGAAGTTTAAATTTACTAAAAAGAAAATGCACTGTACCATTTTTATTATATTTTATATAAAATACATATTTTACATAGCAGGTTTTCCCCTAAATTTGATATCAATTTGAAGCCTTATGTCTAAATAAGTTATGTTCCAAATTTGAAGTTGATATGAAAAAAATCGAGGTTCCTGTAAAAGTTTGTTTAGGGCGTTATACCACAAACAGCCACCGGGTGCCATACAAACTCTATAAAACATTTTAAAATGCATTTTTCTTTCACAAACGTCTAATTTCTATAACCACCAAATATGAAATCCTGAGACTCAGACCTTTCCAATGACATGTTTTTTGTCAAGATCATAAAAAGTTTGGATTCTGAAAGACCATAATGCATTTAGTAATTTGACACTTGACACCGCTGCTAAGGGGGAGGAGACTGCCAAAAGATTTTACAGTATCATTTCCATGGTAACACAATGTACGATTTCAAAATGGTTTTCATAGGATGATTCTTGGGCTTCTAAGCTTTCATATATAATTTGTGATGATTGCTAAAATATTTGATAGAGAAAAAGGACAGCGAAAAAAAGAGCGCCAAGCGTCCCACAGGTGGGACGGTGACAGTTAAAGGGTTAATGCAAAGCCATGTTGAAGTAGTCTGTGAGTGTTATAAAATGAACTGAAGTGAATAAAGCACTCTGTCATGAGTGATGGGGCCTGGATCCTGTTTTCGGCTCTTCCCCTAATGATATCACTGACGCGGTCAGAGGTGGATGTAATGAGGTCAGCTCGGCTGTATATCATCTGTCGCTCCTGTCTGTCGCTGTAATCGAGCGAAGTAGCAAACAGAGGGATGAAGTGCACATTTTCTTTTGAATTTCTCTGAAAAAATCTCCCACAGCGAAAAAAGGGGAACAAAATCTGACAAAGCGCCCACGGTGAGAGAGAAAGTCGTGGGAGTTCTTTCAGAAAACTTGAAAGCGCCACTGCCACACTTGAATAACCAGCTGCTCTGGGAAATAGTGTCATTTTAACGGCGATGACTAGAAATATGTGAGATTATGAGAGAGTTTGTCTATGACAAACAAAGAGGCAAAAGATGTTTACTTTTTGCTAGCAGTGGTTTTAGCACCTGTTTTTAAATTAGGGCAATTTTTAGTAATCATTTTTAACCTATGAGTCCTCCAATAAAAATTGAATCATCGTTGTTTTTGCAGTAGCTGCTGGCTATCAGGTGAACATCATAAAACCACACTAATGTTCTGACAAGATTCAACTGTCCACCTTTATTTCTACGCCTCATGACGCTTTGTGCGAATTATGGGACTCATTTTAGGTTACATTAGGCTGTAAACAAACCACAGATTTGCCTTATGAACGTAGTAAAAAGCATTTTCAAATACTACAATGAAGTACCACTGTAGCAATGAATGTCTGAGTAACATGCATTCCCTTAATTAAAAATGTTATTTATGCCAATAACCTTGTGGGCAGTGCGCTGACATATAGCACAATTGCGCTTCGGCCGTCCCAAGTTCGAGTCCCGACACGCAGACCGGCACTTCTCTCTCTTCCACTTCACTCCCTGTCAATACTTAACTGTCTTATCACAAAAAAATGCTAACAATTAAAAAACATCTATAAATATTAAATATATAAAATATTGCAAAGTCATTTACATCATTTTGACAGCCAAAGATATACTTGTTATACCATGTCACATTGAAATACCAATGTTATTCTGATGTCTGAAAATAGGACATGAAGGAAAATATTAGGGATGACCCCTAATAGTATTAGTTGACGAGAAGAGGCTTGGTCGACCAGACTTTTATTAGTTGCTTAGTCGCAGAAAAAAATTCACAGGAAGTGACAAAGTCACAGTCTACGACTGATAGATCGTTAACAGTGGTAATATAGTACATCGGGCAGGACATTCAAACACTGGCCTATCATCCATCGACCTCAAATATGGCTTTTCATCTGAAAGATGTGTGTAGTAGCAACTTTACATGGCAGCTCAATCTAATGTTAACCAAGAAAAATGTGCTATTCAAGTGTCTGTGCAGAGTGTGGAAGCTGAACAGTAGTGTCACTGCATGACAGATGGAGGCACCAGTGCAGTCCCTTGCTCTTAAAATACACCAGCAATTTTGATCATACAGATAAAAGTCATACATCTTTCGAATCTGTAAAGACTCTACATTTATTTGTGTGTACTCACAATAACAACAAAACGTTGCGCTTTTGTAAAATAATTAAAGCAAACAGGATGCGCTTTCTGCCATCTCGGTCTCTGTGAACTTGAGCGCCAGAAAATTCGAAACTCTGTGTATGCTTGCCTTGCAGACATGAACAATATATCTATAGATAGTGAAATGTCTGCTTTTAAATGAACCAATTCAAAAACAAAATAGAAAACAAATATTCTCAGATTATGTAATTTGTATAAAAACATGCAGTGTTGCCAAACAAAGAAAGCACTAGTTTATCAATAAATTATTAAAACATTAGGGGAGAAGTCCACTTCCAAAACAAAGTTTCACATATAATGTACTTACCCCCTTGTCATCCAAGATGTTCATGTCTTTCTTTCTTCAGTCGTTAAGAAATTATATTTTTTGAGGAAAACATTTCAGGATTTTTCTCCATATAATGGACTGATATGGTGCCCCTTGAACTTCCAAAATGCAGTTTAAATGGAGCTTCAAACGATCCCAAATGCGGTTGTAAATGATCCCAGCTGAGAAAGAAGGGTCCTATCATAACAATCGCTATTTTCATAAAAATAATACAATTTATATACTTTTTATTGTCAAACGCTCGTCTTGTTTTACTCTGCTGTCTTGTCTTATGGTTCGTGACAGTTAGGGTTTGTCAAAAAACTCCCATCTCATGTTCTCCCTCAACTTCAAAATTGTCCTATATTGCTGTTTTACCATTTTTGTTAAGGGTGTTTGATCTTCTTTGCATGTTCACTTTGCAAAGACTGGGTCGGTGCTTCTGTATGATTTTGAAATGATTTTTGAAGCTGAGGGAAAAAATACATTCAGAGTTTTCAACATACCCTAACTGTCTTGAGTCAGAATACACAGAGTTCAGGGAGAGAAAGACAAGACGAGCGTTTGAGATTAAAAAGTATTTAAAATTGTATTTTCTTTAATGAAAATAACCAATCGTTTCGCTAGATAAGTCCCTTCTTCCTCAACTGGGATTGTTTACAACCGCATTTGGGATCGTTTGAAACTGCATTTAAACTGCATTTTGGAAGTTCAAACTCGCAGGCACCATAGAAGTCCATTATATGGAGAAAAAATGCAGAAATGTTTTCCTCAAAAAACATAATTTCTTTACGCCTGAAGAAAGAAAGACATGAACATCTTGGATGACAAGGGGGTGAGTTCATTATCTGTCAATCTTTGTTCTGGAAGTGAACTTCTCCTTTAATGCAGTCTCCTTACTATTTTTTCCCTGACACATTCATAATTATTATATCTTCCAGTGTGCTGTGGCAAGCTTTTTTGTGTGCGCTTGAGCGCTTATGAGGCTATGAATGGCAAATAAAGGTTCATTATTATGATTTATACGGTTGACTAACAGTCAACTAATGCTTATAATGAATGACTACTAGTCGACCAGAAAAATGATTAATCGAGGACAGCCCTAGAAAATACAGTATAGAGGGTCACAGTTTCGTCATTTACCCGGATACGCAGCCATATTGGCGATACTTGGATGTAAACAACAGCATGGATTGCATGGTTAATGTACTACTGAATACGTTGTTCTGCTAATGTATGCTGTCTAAACCATAGAAGAAACGTGTGGAAGCTGTTAAATCATATAGAGAAGGACTTAGTAAGCAGGAAAGGGAGCAATATTTTGACAAACTAAAGTACATACAAGAAGTACGAATTAAGATATTAGCCTAATATTTCACCTACCTGACCGGAAATGATAAGAACAAACACCAATGCTGTCAACATTCTTGCCCTGGAAATCCTGGTTTAGTTTGGCCAAACACAAACGTCACGAAAACCACAAATAAGTTTTGGCAGTCTACAGTACTCCGAATTTTTTTTTCTGGTCTGACCGATTAGTACAGACCAAAATGACAATGATTGACCGATTGGCGACATATCGTGAAAACACTCTATAGAGCTATTCAGCCAAACTGAAAGATAAGGATTACTTGTAGCGCAACCTTATTATTTAAAACTATTTGTTTCAGTCTTTGTGGGTGGAACTTCCCCAAACTGGAAGTACCTCCCATAATCAGTAGGTTTATTAGGAAAACGGTGGATAGTGCAGATACAGCAGGTTTATTTTTGTGGCTGATTTCTGATTTGGGAAGCGTATGATTTGCACCATTAGCAAACTGAGTCAGTTTATTTCTTTATTTATTTATTTTAATGGTTTTGGCTTAACCAGTAACATCGATGCCACTAAAATGGCACTAAAATGAACCATCAACCAGGCATTTCAGCCACAATCTAATCAGTTTCTGATGGACATAATCAAGTCTTAGATTTCTCTTTCTCTCTCTCTCATTGAATGTCTCACTGGGAAATTTGTCATGGAAGATGTTACAGAAGTAAAATGGCTTGTAAATGCCTTTTCATGTTAACGTAATAGACTTTAATGGACCTGAGTAGGCAGAATTTTTATTGATGGTATGAGTGATTTTATAGCACACATCCATAAATTAGAGCCTGTGTGAAGCGAACACATTGTGTTCTGTACAGTAAGCCCCACAGCATAACCAGTGGTTTTTGTTTGAGGCATATGAAACAAATCTGAAATCCAGGATGTTTAGCTATGACAGCATGAATGACATGGCATGAAGGAGCAAACGAGAAAAAAGTGTGTAATTTATTTGATTTTTTTTTTTTTTTATAAATGCAACAACAAAATCAGGTATAAATGTATAAAGTAAATGGCTTTAATGACAACATATTAATGTGCTTTTTAAGGCAAATATGGTGACAGTTCTGGATTGCTCATCAACAGATGGAAGAGCTTCCCTGCTCAGCTAAGAAATCTGCTGATGTTAATCCAATTTGGCAGCACATACCTGTGTGAATCAGCCTTGGCATACCTAAAAACAAGTACAGTAACAGACTGAGCCCAGAATAGATCTGTCTCAATCAACAAAAACAAACAATAATTCCTCTTTAAAATGGATCTCTTTAATTGGATTATAGCAACAGTAAGTCAGCTTCAACAATTTAATTGTAGTTAGCCATCTAACTTTGAAACATAAGCACAAAGTCATATCATGTGAATGATAACTCTTATAGAGACTTAATTGTATTGTATTTAATTGAATATGTTTTTTTGTATTGTTTCATACTGTTTCATACAGAGTCTAATTCACAATGTAACTTACAGTACTGCATGTACACATTGCATTCTCAGCACTGCCACAAGGGGGCAACTAGTGACGTAAACCTATGTCTTCTAAGGTCAGTTTTCTTTTTTAGGCCAACTACTGTTATGACCGTTCACAGGAAATGTTGTCGAAATCTTACAGGACAAGGCAGTTCGCTTGGCGGCCATCTTGGAAATGCACTTAAACAGCTATTTTCAATCAGGCCAACCAACAGCAGCCGCATGATGCTGTCATCAAATATCAAAAACTCCATAAAGTAATCATAAAGTCCAAGTTCTGATTTTGGTCAATTGACTCTTTGGATGGCAGGACTTGTGTTGGGCATTGCAATTTCTCTCATTCATCATAAAATCAATGGTCCAATTAGTAAACCCCTCTCCACAGCCAATTTCATTGATAAACTCAATCACCTGTCAAGAAACATTCAGACTTCACGTATTGAGTTCAGAATTGAGAATATCTTGGACGGACCAGTTTGAGACTAATGCTATCAGGATGCACTGCCAATACTCTACTGAGGTTAAGGTTACGGTTTAGGAAATAAACAAGGATTAGTATTTGTTTCAGCATTATGGAGGCAGTGAAAAATGAAATCTGTATCAGCTGCATTTCAGAGTTTGGGGGAAAAAATGCGAATGTCCAAGCGATTTGAGCATTTGAAAGGTAAGGTCCACTAGGTTTGCACACATTGCCCAAGATGGAGCAGAACATGGAAAATGATGTATACCTAGGCCTTTAGTTAACATTGATTTTATAGTGTTAGCTACGTGAATAGCATCAGCCTCAGACATCATACCCACAGACCGCTAACTGAACATCTGATGCGTAAGGTACAAAAAATTGGAAACACTTCGGGAGTTTCAGAGTAGACATCTGACAGGATTTCTTGGAGACGTGTGTTGAATTCAGGTTGCATTCACATCCTGATCAGTGAAGCCAAAACATTTTGATCGCCATCTGGTGGTTGGCTGCAGTATAGGTCAAAAAGCCTGCCCTCTCCATGTAAACGAATGGGGCATGAGGCAAACTAAAAAAATTGAATTACACTTGAAGGTTTGCGTACAGTGCGCATGACAAGAATTTCGTCATCAGAATATTACACGCGTACTGTACCGCACCACCTGATTTTTGTAACGGTGTATTCACATGGGGCGTCAACGTCAATGTCTCTTGTTAACTTTGAATGGAGTGACGTCAAGCGTTGCCAAGGTCCATTGTGTTGTGTCACTAGCGTTGCTCGTGGCAGAAGTCGAAAACGCATTAACTTTTCAAGTAGCAACGCAGGCGTCAGCCAATCAGATCGCCTTATGCAAATATACTAGTGCAGACACTAGCCAATCACGTTCATGCAGCACCAGAAAGGTTATGTGATTGGCTGTTGTCACTATGCTTCAGCCACACCCTCCATCAAACGTTCACGCTGACGCCCTGCTTTAATGTACCGTAACTGCACTTACTTGTACTTGTACTCACATGTGCATTGGATTTGTTTTGCACTAATCAGTTGTTCCACAAGGTGGCAGCACTGGCCTGGGCTACCGTTTAACAGTAGAAAACAAAACTAAAAACACAGAACAACAACAAAGTAGCAGGAGCACAATAAAAGACTACAAAAAGATTTTTTATTGGTCATAACTTCTGGAGAAACATAAACAGACACTGGACATAGAAAAAGCTTTCTAGAGCGCATGTGTTGACCACCTACATTCACAACTGTAAGTATACAAAAACAAAGTATACTCTGGGAGTTTAAAATTAATTTTTCCCCAAGATGGATTCCAGCATTTTTGGAACTTCTTATCACACTCTAATACATTTTTGTTAGTTATTTAATGCTATAAACACTAAGAGTGGCGTCAAGTTTGTGTGCTTGTAATTGGCTCTGCAGGAGTTTGGGTGGGACTTTGATAACGCAGCTCCAGCTCATGATCGTTACAGCACAGACTCGGGTGCCAAATGACGTCATTGGTGCAAGATGACACTGGCCATAACTGGAACATTTTGGCTTCACTTTTCTACAGTGGAAGGAAGTAGGGACATATTATCCATCTTTTTTTTACAGTCTGTGGTCGCATTCTTTAACAGTCCGTCTGGAAACAAAGCTGCCATGACGCCAGACGCTATGAAGCTATAAACCAGAGGTTTCCAAACTCGGTACTGGAGGGCCGGTGTCCTGCAGAGTTTAGCTAGGACTTAGGGTCGGAGCTAAACTCTGTAGGACACTGGCCTTCCAGGACCGAGTTTGGAGACTCCAAGCTGTTGAGTACTCATCAAGAAACTTATCAAGATTTTCAAAAGTATGCTGGATTTTCCACAGCTTACATTCTTGATGACCGAAGACAGTGTTGTTGAATGATTTACTCTTTGCAGGCCAGATGTTAAACAAAAACTGTGATTGGTTGCTTTACGTGTTGGACAGACGACCTCATGGGTGCCTGCCCAATAAAAGATACAATGGAGTCCAGTCCTTTTGAAGCTATGTGAGACTACCTGAATAATGACACAAAAGACATTTGAAAGTCACTCTATTGCCCCCTTGAGTACTGGAGTAGTTACTACCAGAGCAACTTTAATGGAACCACATGCTAGCAGCATTTGTATTCAGCCTATTTTCCTGGCCTTTATCTACTACAACCACTAGCTAATGACTGTTTGATCAATGTAACCTTTTTTAAATGAACAATTATGGATTATAATCACCTATACACAGATACGCCTCTTTTTTCCCTTACTTCATATCATTGCCAAAACTGTGTTAGATCACTAGACCTCTGCCTCCCATATAAATCCTTTTTATTGTCTACGGGCACCACCCTCCCTCCCTCCCTCTCTTCCCCCTGTTTTGGTGTGTCATGCAGTGTAGCAGTTGTGTACTGGCTGACTGCGTTTCTCTCCAGTGGGACTCTTTATGTGTCACTGTGTGTGCTGCAGTGACAATGGGAGCGAATGTGTGACTGTGCATGTCAGGGTGGGGAAGAGAGAGAGAGATAGAGAGAGAGAGAGAGAGAGAGAGAGAGAGAGAAATCGAGTAGCCAGAAAGAGATAGAGCGCGTACACGAGGCAGGAGGCGCTCCCTCTAATCCCGGCTGCGACGCCAAACAGCATTGCACCGGCTGCTACAATAGTCTTAATGGAGGCTCAGGCAGACTCTGGTGCTGCAGGTAAGCGCAAACATTTCTTCAGCCGGCACGCTATGATGCATTTAAACGCGCACTACCGCTGAATTCAATAGCCCGCTGTAAGAGCTGCCACCATGTCTTTTTTTCTTGAATGCACAGACAAAGCAGGCAGTCAGAGGAAGCCGGTAGTGCTCAGCGGCTGGCAGCTTGCATTTATGCACATGGGAAAAGGCAGAGCAACTTGGATACATTTAGGGTGGTGGCTTATGAATTATAGCTTATGAATTGTCGAACGATTACTAGAACTGCGATGTGAATAAACGACAAAGGTCATGAGCGTGAGGATTTTTGGATGCGACCCTTTTTGAAAATTTGACATTGAGTTGCATCTTTTGCAGCGGTTGCTTTGGGACAATGGGAGTTGGGTACCACTGGGTGCTGCTAAAAATGTAGTTCATCTCGGCTTGTATGGTTTAGATTGAGAGCCTTTTGGAATAAGCAAATATACCCCAATCCACGCACCAATATTTGCATGACTGGCACGCACATAAAGAGAACAAGCTGGCGGAATCTGCTGTGTGTGGGCTAATGAGAGGTGTGAGGTAGGGAGGGATGACCTGCAGACTGCGGAGAACGGCCGCAGCTGGAAAAGTCTGTATCATCACATCATGGATTCTTGAGATGTGGGACAAAACATGCTACGGAAGTGAAAAATAAGTTTATGCACTGATAAATTGGATGGATCTGTTAATAGTGTTCTGAGGTACTGAATGCAGTCTCCTGCTGCCTTTGTCACAAAATGTGCTTTTTAGGTTATTTATTTGTTAATTTAATTTAATGTTAAAAAATGTACATGAAATGATTTAACACAATTAGTCATGATTTCTAAACTGTATGTCAATTCTGTAATTGCCTTTATATTTTTGTGAGTCCACAGTCAATGCAGCCCGAACTGCTACTACAAGAAATGGGCCTCGCCAAACCACACAAAGCACAAGCTGTATATCAGAAAATATTCTTGTGAACAGCCTCTAAGGCTTGTCTTTAATATATATAAAAGACAAGCCTTAGAGGCTTGCAGGACGTGTTTTGCTGAAAAATTTGAGAGATACAGGTTCTAAAACGACATGGGTAGATTCAGTGGTCCACTTGTTTTCTTGTCCCATGTGTGTAATTGAACTGCCTTCAACGATATAAAACGCTTGTCTGCTTTGACTACTGCCGCAAGAAATCAATAGAGGGCTGGAAGCTCTTTAAACACCCAGGGAACACACAAGCATCTTCTGTTTCACTTCTTTGGCAACCGCTGGCAAACCCCATTAGAGAACGCGACATGGAAAGCAAGAGATCGGCTGTAGACGAAGAGCTAAACTGTGATTGAGAACACCAGAGTAACCACATAGCAATGCTCAGACTAGCACAAAATCGAACCTAGCAAGTAATGTGTTAACAACCACCAGGAACACCATAATGACTTTGTAGCAACATGCTAACAAATGTTGAAAACACCCTTACAATTCCATAGCAGTGCACTGACAACAACTCAGAACATCTTAGCAACCACTTAGCAATGTGCTAACCATCCAGAACAGCAACTGCATACTCTAGAAATTCATTAATGACCACTTAACAACTTCATAGCAATACACACTAGCAACACTGTAACAACATACTAGCAATCACATCTAAAACACCCGAGCAACACCATAACAATACACCATATGAATACGGGATAACAACATGTTAGCAACCACATAGTAGGGATGGGACAATACATTGATTCGTGGATCAATTCTGAGATCTTCTGAATGCATCACCATTCTCTTTGGAATCGATTCTGAGCTTAGATTTTAACAGCAGATGGCGCTCTAATCTAGTTTTTATCTGCACACTCGAACCCTCATGAAGAAGAGTATGTTTGGAGAATCACGAATCGATGCTGAATCATTTCTCGATTCGCATTGCAACGATTTATCGTCCCATCCCTACCACATAGGGTGTGCTAACAACCATCTAGAACACCCTAGCAACACCATAACAACACACCATAGTTACGCACCATAACAACATGCTAGCAACCACATAGCAATGTGCTAACAACATCTAGAGACACCCTACAACACAACAGCACACCATAGCAACACACTATAATAACATGCTAGCAACCACATAGCAGTGTGTTAACAACCATCTAAAACACCCTAGCAACACCATATGAACACAGGATAACAACATGCTAGCAACCACATAGGGTGTCCTAACAACCATCTAAAACACCCTAGCAACACCATAACAATACACCATAAGAACATGGCATAGCAACATGCTAACAACCACATAGCAATGTGCTAACAACCATCTAGAACACCCTACAACACCATAACAACATAACATAGCAAAGCACTATAAAAACATGCTAGCAACCACATAGCAATGTGCTAACAACCATCTAGAACACCTTGCAACACCATAACGACACATCACAGCAACACACCATAGCAACATGCTAGCAACATCTAGAACACCCTAGCAATATCATTACAACACACCATATAAACACAGGATAACAACATGCTAGCAACCACACAGCAATGTGCTAACAACCATCTAGAACACCCTAGCAACTGCCTACTGTAGCAATGCTCTAACAGCCACTTAGAACATCTTATCAGCTACATAAATAAATTCCCTGGCCACCACCCAGAACACCCTAGCAACCATATAACAACATGCTAACAACTACTTAGAATACCTTGTCAACTGTATAGCAATGATCTGGCTCCCACACAGAACTCACTAATATTCTGACAGCTAATTCAGTATGGGCAAAACATTTATGCTCGATAACAGGGTCCTCAACATCAAGGTTGACTTTCCTGCAGAGTTGAGCTCCAGTCCTGACACACTTGAACAAGCTTCAGTTCTTCAGTATCACTAGAAAGTTACAGGTGTGTGAGTTTGATCAAGGTTGGAGCTAAACTCTACAGGAATGTCGACCTTGAGAGCCAGAGTTTAGAACCCCTGCTCTATAAAATGTCTTTTTTTTCTTTTTGTAGAGCCACTTAGAGACCGAGAGTTCCAGAAGCTTCTGAAGTCCTCCAGCTCTGCCAGTCTCACCAGCGAGGCGTCCCACAATGCCTCAGGAGAGCACGTTGGTACCCCGGCACATCATGGCAGCCAGGTGCTGATCGCAGAGAAACGACGTGAGTGAAGCGGTGACCTGTCAAGAGCACATATTGCATCCCAGTTAAAAACTCAAAATAAGAAGTGACATTTTGTGCAAGAAAGATCGTGCAATTGCGAATATCGTTAAAATGCTCTTAACCAGTACTCTGGTCATAGTAATGCAGTGTCATTCTGCTTTCTTCTGCCTGATCTCAGAGCCTCTCAGCAGTGTGTCCTCTCTGGAGGTCCACTTTGACCTCCTGGACCTGACGGAGCTCACTGACATGTCTGACCAGGAGCTGGGGGAGGTGTTTGCTGATTCAGACGAGGAGAACCATACAGATTCCCCAGCAAGTGAGTCAGCTCTCACATTTTTACCAGGAGCTTTAAAATGTGCAACAGTGTTTTAGTGCCACGTTTCAAAATAAAAAATCTAAGATTGCAAGATTAAATTCATAATATTTTTAATAGTATTTCGACTTTTTAAAAATTTGACTTTATTCTCAAAACATTTTGACTTTATTCTTGAAATTTTGTTTTTGTTCTCTAAACATTTTGACTTTATTCTCAAAATTTAGACTTTATTCTCAATTTTTTTTTATTCTCTGAACATTTTGACTTTATTCTCATTTCAACTTTATTCTCAAAACATTGACTATTCTCAAAATTTTGTTTTTATTTTTGAAACATTTTGACTTTATTCTCGAAATATTTCAACTTTATTCTTGAAATAGTTTGACTTTATTGTCAAAACATTTTAACTTTACTCTTGAAATTTTGACTTTATTCTCGAAATATTTCAACGTTATTCTCGAAACATTTTGACTTTATTCATGAAATTTTGACTTTATTCTCCTAATTTAGACTTTATTCCCAAAACATTGACTTTGTTCTCAAAATTCAGTTTTTATTCTCTAAACATTGACTTCATCCTCATAATTTTGACTTTTTTCTTGCAATACTTCAACTTTATTCTCGAAACATTTCGATTTTATTCTAGAAATTTAGTTTTTATTCTCTAAACATTTTGACTTTATTCTGGTAATTTCAACTTCATTTTCGAAACATTTGGACCTTATTCTCAAAATTTTGATTATTCTCAAAACATTTTGACTTTATTCTCAAAATTTCGACTTTATTCTCAACACATTTAGACTTTCTCTAAACATTCTGACTTTATTCTTGTAATTTTGTCTTTATTCTCTAAATATTTAGAATTTATTCTTGTAATTTCAAATTTATTCTCAAAATATTACGACTTTAATTTCGTAATTTCAGAAAATGTTGTCGTAAAAAATTAAATCATCCAGTCCTCTAAATATTCTTCAGAATCTCATTTCAAAATTAAAGCGGGAGAAATAGAGTGCTGCAGGGATGATGACATATTTTTGTAGGCTAACCCGGAAGTTAGCATTCCCCTGGTTCCCTCGACAAGAAATCAACAGGATTTTCCCACGGCCTTTTGGATTACTGCAGAAAATAAACTCTGCGAAAAAGCTAACAAGCCCAAATAAAGTTAGGCTATAAATGAACTATGGCACAGCTGCATTACCGAAATGTCATGTGTCACTGCCAACAACTTTAGGTCTTTGAGACATAACAGTTTGCAAAACCATGAGCATTAACCCAACAACGCTGTAAAAGCACACTAGTGAGTTTTTGAGCTTTCCTGTTAAGCATGATGATGTTTAATGTTCCTGACAAACTCTAGAGTCCCATTAGCAATTTGTTAATAACCACTTTTTTCAAGAGAAGTAAAAAATGACAAGTGGGTTATTACTTTTATAGTTTATCTTCTATATTAAATATATTGAGCTTGTGTTAACTGCAGGCCTTATTTCAGTCATTTAACATTCAAACCGGATGTGCAAAAATGCTAACTAATTTCTGTGTTTCAGGACTCATTCCTGCAGCACTCTATTATCTATGACTGAATGCTCACTGTGAAGCAAGACAAAACAGATGGATAACATTTTAAAGTAGAAAATGTTGGGTACTTGGCTGCTGGCAGAGTTCAGTGATTCCATGGAAATCTACAGTGAGCACATTATTATTTGATTAAGCTCTGAGCTGAAGTGCACAAATGTGTACATATTAAATATTTAAACGATGAGGCAATGTCAGTGGGATTCTGAGCAATTCAGATTAGAATTAACCAGAACATGCCGCTTAAATGTTACGCTCCCTGGTCTCCAAGTGATGTGAATAACATTTGTCTAGACCCCAAATTCGTCAGTACTTAAAATGAAGACTGAGGGGTATTTTTGCTTGTTAGTAGGCTTGTTAGTCACCTCACTGCATCACTATGCAGGAAACTAAACTTTAACTAAACACCTACAATGTCTGTTGCTCATGTGGACTTGGACTGCTGAGTCGCATTGAAAATGAATGACATCCGGATGCTCTTTTTTTACTGCAAACCCTGTCAGTGTGAACATCCCTAAAGGCAGCATGTTGAGGAGTCAAACAGACATGACTCATATAAGCTCTGTTCCAAAACCTAGTGAGCCGTTTTGCTGTGTACTGCCTATACTGGCAGCAGTTCTTCAAAACAGCATCATGGAACCTCAAGTGACTGGTGTAAATGGTGTTTCATGGGCAGCAGGTCAGTGACTGATCACTCACACCCAGGGGAGGCTGTGGCCACCTTTATGGGCACTCCGCTCAAAACTCTCCTGGTTCCCAGGAATCAACACCCTTGAAGTTCAGCTCCAA
Organism: Labeo rohita; assembly: GCF_022985175.1. Taxonomy (NCBI): domain Eukaryota; kingdom Metazoa; phylum Chordata; class Actinopteri; order Cypriniformes; family Cyprinidae; genus Labeo; species Labeo rohita. Next base: position 2,340,059 of record NC_066893.1, read on the forward strand.
GTTGCCACAAAAATACCTGGCTGAACGTTTCTAGTGATCTTGAAAATTATGTGATTAGATGGTGATTAACTCTGCAGGATGGTGGCCATCCAGGAGCAGGCTGGACACCCCTTGCCCATGAGTGTACTCACACTAGGCACGGTTGCCTTGAACCGAGCCCGAGTGTAATTGTCCCCCTTGCCCACTCCCACGCTGACCTGGACTCACATTGCACTTTACGCTCCGGGCTAGAAACACACCTACGTTTTTATGATGCAACTGTTTTAAAGTAACCAGGGGTGTGTTTCCCAAAAGCATTGTTGGTCATAAGTTCCATTGAACTCTATTTGTAACGACCGAACTTGAGAGCATAGTTGCTTTTGGGAAGGCACCTCTCGCTCAGCACAATGGAGTCCATCATTTTAACTTTGTGAGTTGTTTGGGACACAGTGACACACGGCCCTCTCACAATATATTTCTTAACAGAAATATCACTTTTGCAGCTCAGAAATGTTCACACAATCATGCTGCATGTATCAGAAGTTCCACACTTGGGTGAGGTTAACGCTCACACTACACCCAAACCCAACTGAACCATGCTCTGGCCCACCTCATCCAAACAAGCCAGGGATGGCTAAATGAACCCGGGCGTGGTTCGGCGTGATCACGCTAGTCAAACAAACCATTATTTGGGCGTCAAAGATCACCTAGTGTGACTAAAACCGCCCTTTCATGATGCTGCCTACTAATGTAGGTGAAAGTCAACCCTGCTTCTGGTGGGCTACTCTCCTGCAAACTTAATTTCCATCCTTGCTCCAATACACCTACCTGTAATTGATAGGTGGTTTAGGTGTGTTTGCTTAGAGGTAAAACTAAATTCTGCAGGATGGTAGCCCTCCAGAAGCAGAGTTGGCTACCCCTATACAAGGGATCTCCAACCATGCTCCTAGAGAGCTACTGTCCTGCAGACTTTTGTTTCAACCTTGCTCCAACACACCTCTCTGTAATTATCGAGTAACCCTGAACACCTTGATTTGCTGGTTCAGGTGTGTTTGATTGGGGTTGGAGCTGAAATCTGCAGGATGGTAGCTTTCCAGGAGCAGGGTTGGAGACCTCTGTCCCATAATGTTTTTCATATGGAGGTAAAGGATACTTTTATCAAGAGTTGCGTTAAATCAGGGGTCACCAAACTTGTTCCTGGAGGGCCGGTGTCCTGCAGAGTTTACCTCCAACTTTCCTCAACACACCTGCCTGGAAATTTCAAGTATACCTAGTAAGACCTTGATTAGCTGGTTCAGGTGTGTTTGATTATGGTTGGATCTAAACTCTGCAGGGACACCGGCCCTCCAGGACCGGTTCTGGTGACCCCTGCATTAAATTCTTCTGAGAATGTGAAAAGTACTTAGGTGGGTTAGAATGCAACTTCTAAATTTTGCTGCCTACCTGTTGGAACAGCGTTCAAGAGTGGACCTATGGTACCTTAAAATGCTATTGTAGCAGGCATCTGACTAGGTTCTGGAACAGAACTATTACCTCCAAATTGTTTAAAATGGTTAACCAGTGGTTATGAAGGTGTTTTTCATTGGTTGGTTTTGTAAGTTCACCCCGCAGATCGCCAGCAGCCACCATTACCTAGATTTCCACACAGCGGTTACGTCCGCTCGCCCTCCTGGACCCGCGGTGGAAAAGGAGAACAGCAGCCGAGAGATCGAAAACACCACAGTGACTCCGAAAACACAGAGCCAATGTTGAAGATAGAACGCTCTCAATCCCAGCAGCCTTGAGTCAGGGGCAGCTACAGGGGCTTAGGGAGAAAACAAAGCCCTTGAGCGGAGAGTGGAGAGGTTCCTTCTCAAGCAAGAAGATGAGGAACTCTTGGGATCAAAAGACACAGTGATCCCACCTAAAGATAATGCAATCCCTTTGTCCATTATGGACAAGAAGAGAGCTCAAACAAGCTGGGGTAAGCGTAGACTCTTCATCAAGAAGGAACAAACTTCATCCAACTAGGATTTTGGGACGCCTCTTTGGGACCGAGTCACTTTCAGTCTTCTCCATGTGACTACTGCATATGGAGAACTTGAAGCATGATGTAGCATTATGGACAACACTGGCTCAAGCAATGTGAATCGAAGGAGCAACTGAGGAATTCCACAGTGATTTGAATCTTCAAGGAACTGTTTAAGGAACAGTGCAATGTGTCAATGCAGCAACTGTGATAAGACATTTTCAGAGAACCTACAGGATAGTTCAAGACATGGCAATACAGAGGGACAGAGAGAAGTTACAAGAATTCCCAACAAAAGTGTCCTTTGAGGAGGTTCTGCATGAAAAGAGGAAGACCCAGAAACAAAGTAAAATATCTTGTAAAAAAATTTCATGCCTAAGGCCTAAAACATACCCTACGCAAGTACATGAACGCAAAAACGTTGAGCTACACGAGACTGATTTCATACATCTTCGTGTTTCAGAAATGATCAGAGAAGAATTAATATTGCAGCATATTGCACTGGATTCCCATTATTGCCAACAAGATGGTGTTGTGCTAGTATTAGCATAAACCAGTGGAGTCCATTCTTGAGATCATCTTCCTCTGGGACTTCAGCTCCAACCTGCCCTAACACATCGGATAGGATTGGATAACGCTGCATAAGCAGTCTTAAGGCAGTGTTTCCCATCCCTGTTGCTGGAGGCACACCATCAGCAGCAAACTCTCAATGAAATACACCTGATTAAACTCCTTAGTAGAGACTGCAAGACCTCAATGGACAGGTCAGATAAGGGATACATCCAAAAGTTGTTGGTACTGTTGGTGTGCCTCCAACCATGATGTGTAAGGAAATACTACTCATGTTGGTACATGAGTTTAAAGCAGGGGTGTCCAAAATTGGTCCAGGAGGGCCACTGTCCTGCAGAGTTTAGCTTCAACTTGCCTCAACACACCTGCCTGGAAGTTTCTAGTACACCTAGTAAGACCATGATTAGCTGATTCAGGTGTGCCTAATTGAGGTTGGAGCTAAACTCTGCAGGACAGTGGCCCTCCAGGAGCAGGACTGGACACCCCCGGTTTAAAAGGTATACTGCTGAACGTGTCATTTTAATTTTGACCAACTTCAGGGGTGTCCAAACTCGGTTCTGCAGGGCTGGTGTCCTGCAGATTTTAGCTCCGACCCCAAGTACACACCTGAACGAGCTTATCAAGGTCTTACTAGGCATACTTCCCGGCAGGTGTGTTGAGGCAAGTTGGAGCTAAACTCTGCAGGACACCGGCCCTCCAGGACCGAGTTTGGGCACCCCTGACCAACTCGGTAATTATCACCCCCCTTTGAGAACTGAGATTTGTTACAGCCACAGTAATACAAGAACGCACATGAAGCATGTACAGCAGGACCACACAAGCATTCTGACTTGTGTAGAATATGTTTCTGGCCTAACGTAATGAGTACTGCACTTAAAGTTGCACTTGAATGGATGAAAGGGAGAATTATCTTTTAGCAATATGTTTTTAACCACTCTGTATAATTAAATGTTATTAATAATTTCACGTCAAGACAACATTCAATTCAAAGTCCTCAGTTGTGATCACCGGTGCACAGCAGGAAAATATGCCTGCTCCACATATTATCCTAAAAGAGAAAAACGCTATTGGGTTGGAAGTCCAAATGCAAATCCCTATGAGTAAAATTCTACTGTACAAATTTCTGGACTTGATCAAAAAGTTGTACTGTATGTGTCACCAGGGTTATTACAGGGTTCAATGATGTCAAGCATGATCTATACACAGGGTCACATCGGAGAAGAAATGTACAAACTACCAGAACCATTAACAAGTCTGCCAAATCAAGGAGGACAAAATCTAACAGGAATAAATGTGAAATGTCAATGATCAGATTGTTTTTCCTCTTTTTCTTTTTCCATGTATCTATTACTGTAGAAAGCAGGTCCTGTGACACAACACCCTCTCAATTAGCTATAAATGGAGACAGCATGGTACAATTTAATTTAATAGATTATGTGGTCAGCACTGGTCATGCAGACACCAAAGCATGATACAGAAGCCTGCACGTGATGTGCAGCTTAAGAGGTTCGCCTTTCGGACTAAAGAACGCCTCAACAAACGCTGCTTTTGTCTGAGGAGAAGCCTTTTGTAAACAATATCCACAAACATAAACTGGGCTTCAATACTCTTTTATAGTTTGGTAACAACCACAAATAATAGTAAGATTTGTAGCTCAGTGGTTTATCATCATACATGCAGATAGCACTGATTCTGGATACTACTTGGCTAAATCTCACCCATCTAAAATGGGAGCGTCCCTTATGAACAGAATGGTTGGAAGGGGAAGTGTGATAAATCATCTAGCTATGCCCTACTTCTGCTGATGTCAGTGTAGACTATATGTTGCCTGGAGATGCAATATAATTTAACCATTTTAAGAGTTAGAATAGGTTTTCGCCTGTTATACAGATTGGAAACGGTAAATATAACCATGGAGAAGTGGTAAATTCATATGTATACTAGGATCTACCAGGTTTTTAAGCTGCAAAAATTGACCCAATTAATTCTAAGAGTCAGGGAAAAGCTGTAAACCGGTCATGAAACAAATTATGCAAGAAGCCTTGACTAGCATAGAAGACCTTAAGGAAAAACTATGTATGAAACTCCTTTAATTTAATTAAATAATAACAATTTCACTTTCAAAACATTTTTTTCCTAGAACACACAAATGGGAGTTGTACAAATATACATTTTTTTTCTTCCCCTATTGAGGAAGAGAGGATAAAAGGACAGAACTTAGTTTATGATATAAGGGCAGAAATAGAAGGATAAAAAAAGGACTAAGATCATTCTAAATTGTTGATCTGGCATAAAGAGTTCATGGTGTCAAGTTTATCAGGCATTGTTTATGCCCACATAATGCACAGATTAAGGCATTTCAAATACAGTAAAATCCCTTGCTTCGAATTAACAAGGGAAGTGAAATGCAAATACCAACAAAATTCACAATCTTCCTCTTTTAAGCCAAGACGACTTTGCTTTCCCACTGGGTTTCCACAGTAAGGCAAGTGTCAGAGGCAGGTGGAAATTATTTCGAGGACTGTGTTTATTTCAAGCAGCTTGTTGTTCCTTTGAAGCTGGAGGTTCTTCGTGGGCTTCTCTTCTCTCTTGGTTCCAGTCCTTCAACCCCTCTGGAAGACTGGTATCTTCCTCAAAGCTTCCAGTGCCCTCGACAAACTCCTCATATGTGGACTTCTCCTCAAATGGCCTGGGCCCAAGCAACTCGATCATATCAGCTTTGTCTAGAACTTCTTTTTCCAGCAAACGCTTACCAACCTATTCACAAAAACAGAGATGGTCACTTTGCAACTTTTCACACTTGAAATAGTTTTTCAAAACCCTGGAAAAACAGAATCCTGGGTTATCTTGCTTTATGTTTTACACTGCTCATAATCAGGGTTCGTACAGATACTGTAAAATGAAAGGAGTTCCAAGGACTTTTCAAGCACTACTTCTTTGATTTTCAAGGACTTCAATCAGAGATCTCACTTATCAATGTCTTCTCTTTCAAATTCTAAAAAAGAAATACATAAATGAAAATATACTAAGCAAAATGAAAAAAAAAAAAAGTAAAGTAAAAAATGTAAAGGCTTACTACTAAAGTATTAGAATTATGCTTTTCTTAAAGGAATTTGTATTTGTGTATACTTTCTTCTTTCAGAAAAATCAGAAAAAAAGATTTGTGAAACCACTCCGAAATCCTCATCTGAAACAAAATTCACTACACATGCTCAGAAGTCCTGAACTGAATTAAATGATTCGCTATCTGCACTCTATCTGAATCCCGATCTGTGGAGAGCAAATCAACTGAATTAGATTGGAACTTTGTGTATCGTAAATCAGTTTAGATCGTGACTTTACATCGCGTATCGCAAATGAATTGATTTAAATCATTTAATTCACAAAATGATTCATGAACCCATTCCGATTTACGAAGTCCCGAACTGAATCAAATGATTTGCGCTTCCTTAGATCTAATGCAAAAGATTTGTGAATCTGCTTTAAAGGTTCAATCTAATTCAAATGATTTATAATCCATGAATCTGAATAACAATTATCGGGACTCAGAGCGCGAATCATTTGACTTAAATCATGTATTGCAAATAAACTGATTTAAATAATTCAAATTCACAAAATGATTCATGAACCTATTCCAATCTAAATCAAATGAACTGCGATATGCGCTCCGAAGTCCTAATCTGAATCAAATGATTTATAATCCATGAATCTGAATAACGATTATCTGGACTCAGAGCACGAATCATTTGACTTAGATCGGGACTTTTAATCATGTATCGCAAATAAACTGATTTAAATAATTCAATTCACAAAATGATTCATAAACCTGTTTTGATCTAAATCAAATGATCTGAAGTCGCGATCTAAATCAAATGATTTGCGATCATTTGCGAGTCCCAATGTGAAACAAATCACTTGCATTACCTGATCCAGTTGAAGTGCTACGAAACAGCGAATCATTTTGTGATGATTTGGTTTAACTGATTTGGAGTTTCAAAAAGTTTCACCCATCACTATGTGCTTTTTCAAATCATTACCAGCAAATGAATGGAAATTAATGGCTCTTTTAATTTGATCTGGCTTCTGCTAGTGAATCGCTTGAAAGGAATGATTAAAATCACAAGTTTGAATCAACTGAAGCAGTTCCCACATAAATGACTCAATTGATTTGGTTCATCTGTTCCTCTTTTCACGTCTTCAGCAAAAGCGCTTTACCATTTTCCCAGTGAATTGTCAGTACTACTGGTTTCGCTCGCTACTGTGAATTTTGTGTGAAAAGATAAGTGTATATTGAAAAAAATTCAACAATTATGTCATAGATACCTTTTCTTTCAACAATTCAAGCACCTTAAAGTACCCCTTCAGGAATATTGCTATTTTCAATGGTTTTCCAGGCTTTAAATTTCACATTTTTAAGTCAAATCCACTTTAAGCACCTTGTATGAACCCTGCATAATTTACCCAATGTTAACAATAGATCAGTTGTATTCATAAGCTGACATTTCATAAGCTGGACTATAAATGTAAGAATTAAATTCTCCAATAAAATGGTTGCGTTTTTCATCACCAATTGACAATTTTCCCCTCAAGCCTCTAAAACAAAGCCATTTTGAAAGCTTAGCTTCACTCAAATCAGAGATAGTATGAACTATAAACTTTAATTTAAGGTAGATCCGAGTGAGCTCAACAAAACTGTTGAAGGTTATACCACTACTTTGCCTGATTTAAAGAAACGAAGCAAGAAAATGAGAAAAATAACAGGACCAAGGACTGAGCCCTGAGGTACTCCATAGGTCACTAGTTCTGATATCTCTGGTTTTCCAGGATAAAACAGCATCAGGCTGTTCTCACCATTTCCACCTGCTCTCGTTTCTCAGTGACGAGATCCAGTGTTCTCTTAAAGGCCCGGTCGATCAGATCTCTGACCTCCTCATCAATGAGTTCTGCCGTAGCCTCACTGTAGGGCTTCTCCAGGACCATCTCACCCTGCCGGGGCAGATCAAATGACACCTGCCCCACTTTCTCGCTCATGCCAAACTGCACAATCTATAAAGGAAAAGTAGGGAAACAAAACTGTCAAATATAAAAATCTGTCTTGCGATCAAAACAGTATACACTACCGGTCAAAAGATTTTTTACGTTTTTTTTATTTGATTCAAAGTACAGCAAGAACAGTAATATTCTGAAATATTTTTACTATTTAAAATGTAATTTATTCCCCTTATCAAAGCTACATTTTCAGCATCATTACTCCAGTCTTCAGTGTCACATGATCCTTCAGAAATCATATTATTTTTTATTATTATTATCAATATTTAAAACAGTTGAGTACTTTTTTTTTTTCAGGATTCTTTGATGAATAGAAATATAGCTTTTGTAACATTATACACTATACCACTTAAAAGTTTGGAGTCAGTAATTAATTTTTTGGTGGGGAAAGAAATTATAGAAATTAATACTTTTATCTAACCATGATGCTTTTAAAATGATAAAAAATGATGATAAAGACATTTTTAAATGTTACAAATGATTTCTATTTCAGACAAATGCTGTTCTTCTACACTTTCTATTCATCAAAGAATCCTGAAAAAAATTCTACTCAGATGTTTTCAACATAATAATAATAATAATAATAATAATAATAATAATACTATTAGTAATAATAAAAATAAATGTGCTTTGAGCAGCAAATCAGAATATTAGAATGATTTCTGAAGGATCATGTGACTGGAGTAATAATGCTACAAATTCAGCTTTGAAATCACAGGAATAAATTACATTTTAAAATATATTCAAAAAGAAAACAGTTATTTTAAATAACAGAAATATTTCACATTTTTACTGTTTTTGCTGTAGTTTGGATCAAATAAATGTAGGCTTGGTGAGCAGAGAAAAAACATTAAAAATCTTACTGTTCAAAAACTTTTGACTGATAGTGAAGGTTCAAACCCACAAGTAGCAATCAACTGGTATCACCACTATTTTGATTAATGACTAAATTACTGCTAGAACAGTTGAAGAATCACTTTAAAAGTCATTAGATTGTTAGCAGATTCACAAAATAATTATTAGCTTCAGCTCAACTCCAAATGGATTGTTCCTGTAAGTATTGTTTTGCACATTTTGATAAAAGATTCTGCTTTAAAAAAAAAAACAAAAACATTATATGGCTATAACAAATGCCGTAGCACACTAAACTACTGAATTTTTGATACAAAGCAAGTACAATCTCTCTACCTGAGCATATGCCGACTGTGTGACCTTCTTAAGGTCGTCATGAGCCCCAGTCGTGATCCTGTCAAAAAACACCTGCTCAGCCACGCGTCCACCAAGCATCATACACATCCTGTCAAATAGCTGCTCCCGAGTATATAAATACTGCTCTTTTGGAAGGTACTGTGCATAGCCCAGGCCTTTCCCTCTTGGAATTATGGAAACCTGGAACATACAATTAGGGAATGAGTGAAAAAATCCAATAAATTTAACAAAAACAATTCACAGATGAATGTACGTTTAGTGATAGTTGTTCATGAGTCCCCTGTTTGTCCTGAACAGTTAAACTGTCTGCTGTTCTTCAGAAAAATCCTTCAGCTCCCACAAATTATTTGGTTTTTCAGCATTTTTATGTATTTGAACCCTTTTCAACACGGACTGTATGATTTTGAGATCCATCTTTTGATACTGAGGACAACTGAGGGACTCATATGCAACTATTACAGAAGGTTCACACACTCACTGATGCTCCAGAAGAAAACACAATGCATTAAGAGACGGGGGTGAAAACTTTTGGAATTTTAAGATCAGGATAAATTTAACTTATTTTGTCTTCTGGGAAACATGTAAGTATCTTCCGTAGCTTCTGAAGGTCAGTACGAAATGAAAATCAAAATATGATATTCAGGCAGAATAAGAAAAACGTACGATACAAACAAAAGAAATGTGCTTTTCACTGTGCCCGGAGAATATGATTGCAGAAAAATACATACGTTTGTATTGAAAATTTATGGAACAACAGGTTTTGTGTGAAAATAAATCATACAAGTTGTTTATTTTGTTAAAAAAATCTCATAAATGAATGAGGTGGCAAGGGGGGCCTTTTACCCCATATGTGGGTAAAAGGCACACAGTATAGATACAAATACTTTAACTAAAATAATGTTTTTTTTAATAATGTTTAAGTTAATACTTGTTCAAAACAATCACTTTAGCAAAGTCTGTACTATTTTCTACTTAAATAAAATATTTTTGTGCAATAAATATACTGTCATTAAAATATGTTAATATAAAAGATATATTTTAAAATACAAAAACAAAATCATTTAAAAATGTAAAGATTCTGAAAGCACTGAATGAGATCCCATAATAATTTAATATAGATTTACAGTAGTAACAACAAATTATATTTTATTATATGATATTATAAATAGCATGTTAAATAGCATTTAAATATGATGGTTTCATTCTAAACATGGTGATTATTTCTAAGATGGACACCCAACATAATATATGATATTTACCATCTGAATCTAACAATGTCATGTCAACAAATGGAAAAGTCAGCCTTCTATTGATTATCATGTTAATTACTGCGTGCCTTTTTACCCCAAATACCGTACTTTTACATATTCTTTTGTTATTTAAAAACGGTTGCTTTAATTATCTTAAACAAAACTGAAAATCATAAAGAAGACCTATGCATTAATTTGAGCAATTCTCTATGCATTAAATTTAGCTACTTAAATCTACAACATATCAAATATTAGAAATATTAGCACAGAATCAACTTTGCGCTGCAGCCCGCAGTCGCATCAAGGATCAAATACACATGTGCATCTTAAAAAGCGGATGTTTTGGAAAGTGCTACGCCACCTTTTTGTGCCATCTAGTGGTTAAGACGAAAATAATATCAAATGCGCCTTTTACCCCGGGACGCTTTTAGCCCTATTATATCCTACACATCTTCATTCTGTTCAAAAGTTTTCACCCCATTCTCTTAATGCATCGTGTTTCCTTCTGGATCATCAGTGAGTGTTTGAACCTTCTGTAATAGTTGCATGTGAGTCCCTCAGTTGTCCTCAGTGAAAAAGATGGATCTCAAAATCATACAGTCATTGTTGAAAAGGGTTCAAAAACACAAAAATGCTGAAAAACCAAAGAAATTTGTGAGACCTGAAGGATTTTTCTGAAGAACAGCAGCAGTTTAACTGTTCAGGACAAACAAGAGACTCATGAACAACTATCACTAAAAAAAAAAAAAAAAAAAAAAAAAAAAAAAACACAGCTGTGGATCATTCAGGAACAACACAGTATCACAGTATTAAGAATCAAGTGTGTGTAAACTTTTGAACAGGTTCATTTTTATAAAATCAACTATTATTTTCTCTTGTGGACTATATGTAAACATCTTTTATGTGCAATATCTTATTCAGGTCAGTACTAAATAAAAAACAACATGCATTTTAATCCCTCTTATTTTGGTAAAATAAATTAACATTTTGCAGATTCTGCAAGGTGTATGTAAACTTTTGACTTCAACTGTAGCTACAATGAATCACCTTGAGCAAAGGGTCAGCATGTTGGAGAAACCAGCCCACTACAGCATGTCCTGCTTCATGATAGGCTACAGTCTTTTTCTCAGTGGGCTGTAAAACTTGAGTCTTCTTCTCCAGACCTGTAATACGTGAGCACAAAATATGAAATTACTAAGTATAGTTAAAACTGCATAACCCAACTCAAGAAACCACATATGGAAAGCTTCAGCACCACTAAAATGGAACGAATGAATAAAGTCAATATTCCTACTTAGCGTTATCTAACGGAAGGAAGCATGTAGATAAGAAACAGAATGGGACCCAGGACTGAACCCTGAGGTACACCACAGGTCACTGCTGACGTTGCTAACACAGCTTACAGATCTGAACATGTACATGATTGTTAGTAGGATGTGCTGCAATTCTACGCTCGTTCGCTTACCTCCGATGACTCTGTCGATGGCCTGCTCAAAGTGCTTAACATTGATGAATTCATTCAGATGCCGAGCAGCAATGAGAGCTGCTTCATTACAGACATTTGCAATATCAGCACCTGGAGAGAAAAATGAGGGTCTTTATATAGCAATAACACAGCAATATTATGGCACCACTTATGATTACTTAATCACATCAGCCTAAACATGAATTTCAAATCTATAATTATCATACAACGTATAATTTTTCTGCTGTGGTTTGCACATTTATTTTGTTCAACAGGAAAATGAGTGTCTAACTAAATCATCATCTCACTCACCAGTAAATCCAGGTGTAGCAGCTGCCATTTTTCTAGCAATGCTATCCCGGTCCAGACCGGGGTCCAGTTTGAGGGGCCGCAGATGCACTTTGAATATGGATGCTCGACCCTTAATATCAGGAGGTCCTGAAGGTTTGATTGAGGATTAGATATTAAGATTGCATATACATGAATATTATTTGCAGTCAACTCAGTTTTGAAGATAGTAAATGACACTTGCTGCAATGAATTTTATATTTATTTGACATAATATGTTTACTGAATTAGAAGTAAATATTAAAAATTATTATGAAAAAAAAAACAGAATAAATAAACTTTACATAGCAACATCTTGATTCTGTAGTCTTACTATAGACTTTTTTTAGAATAAAGAATTTGTTTTTTTACTACACTACCAGTCCAAAGTTTTTGAACAGTAAGATTTTTTATGTCTGAAAGTCTGCATTTTATGTTTTGAAAGTCTGCATTTATTTGATCCAAAGCACAGCAAAAGCAGTAATACTGTGAAATATTTTTACTATTTAAAATAACTCTTTTCTATCTGAATATTTTTTAAAATGTAATTTATTCTGTGATTTCAAAGCTGATTTTTTAGCATCATTACTCCAGTCTTCAGTGTCACATGATCCTTCAGAAATCATTCTAATATGCTGATTTGCTGCTCAAGGAACTTTTTATTTATTTGTTATTTTTAGGATCCAAGCATCAGCATTTATCTGAAATAAAAAGCTTTCGTAACATTTTACACAGAAGGAAGTCTTGGAGCATTTTTTTTTTTTTTGAGAAAAAAAATGTTGCAAAAGATTTCTATTTAAGCTAAATCCTGTTCTTCTGAACCTTCTATTCATCAAAGAAAAATTCTACTCATCTGACTTCAACATAATATTAATAAATGTTTTTTTGAGAAGCAAATCAGAATATTAAAATCTTTCATGTTTCATGTGACTGGAGTAATGATGCTGAAAATTCAGCTTTGAAATCACAAGAATAAATTATATTTTAAAATATATTTAAATAGAAAGCAGTTATTTTAAATAGTAAAAACATTTCACAATATTATTGCTTTTGCTGTACTTTGGATCGAATAAATGGAGGATTGGTGAGCACAAGAGAAAAAAACATTAAAAATCTTATTGTCAAAAAATGTTGTACTGTAAATGAAAGAACAGTAACTAACAGTGCACTCTGGAAATCCTATTTTCTTAATAAATACTAGTAACATTAAAAAAATAAGACATTCAGTTGATGATATCCTCAGTGGTGTCAAAATTTAGTGGCCAAACAGAAAAGAAAAAAAAAAAAAAGCTGAGCAGCCCATGCTGATAATTAAAAATGCTACATATCACATATAAGTGTTATATCTCTTGACTACTACATATTATATATGTTCTGTGGCACTGAAGTGAAGGGGACAGTTCTTACCCAAGTAAATCTGTCTGTCAAACCTCCCTGGTCTCATCAGTGCAGGGTCAAGGACATCCGGTCTGTTTGTACCAGCCAGAACTACAACATTTGTACTTGTATTGAAACCTGTAAAAACAAAAACAGTTATTTGACATCTTCAAAAGATTTTTTTGATTAAATACAAGATGTCATCTGTACAAATTAAACTATTAAGAGTTTTCCAAGTTCCATAACTTTCAATTAATGCTGTCGATTAAAGGGGTCATCGGATGCCCATTTTCCACAAGTTGATATGATTCTTTAGGGTCTTAATGAAAAGTCTCTAATATACTTTGATTAAAAATTCTCAATGGTTGTGTAAAACAACACCCTTTTTATCTTGTCTAAATAAACTCTGCAAAAATCATCTCATTCTAAGGGGTTGTTCCTTTAAATGCAAATGAGCTCTGCTCGCCCCGCCCCTCTCTTCTCTCTGTGGACTGACGAGCCTGTTTACTTTAGCCACGTTTAGCCGCTAAACTTGCTAACTAGCACATTATTAGGAAATGCGATCGCAGAGATTTATTAAAAAACCCTTACACTCACTTCTGCTGTAAGTGAAGCTGGATCACGAGTGATTCGCGTGAACACAGACGGATATATGTAGATCGGGAGGTGCATTGCCTTCACAAACAAACAGTAATCCACTGCATCTTCAGTGGCTCAGATGTCGGGAGTAAATGACGACCACTATGTTCATTATTACATCCAGCAGCACAACACCTCAATCGCTCTTTCGGAGATATTCTTGTCTAACTTACATCCCTGCTCCAGCATCGAAACAAAGAGGTCAGACTGTTACGGCTGATCTGAGGTAAGACGCTCATGTCAATCAACTATCGTGGAAGTGTCCTCTGTTGGTGTGATGCCAAAATGACAGGGATTTGAGAATGGCTCGATTTGAAAAAGGGGATATTATTTTTAGAGATTAATTAAAACCACTGCAGTATAAGGTTTTTTATGAATCTCTGCGATCGCCTTTCCTAATAATGTGCTAGTTAGCAAGTTTAGCGGCTAAAGTAAACAGACTCGTCTCTCCACTGAGTGCGTGTGCTACAAGCACAGTATAACGGCCGACAGGGCAGGTAAATTTGTTTTTGACAGCGCTACTTTCAGTACAAGTCATTTCCACTATTTTAATTTCTCCTATGACGTTTTAATTAAACCTTGGACTGCTTACCATCCATTTCCACCAACAGTTGATTGAGTGTGTTTTCCTGTTCACTCTGGCCACCAAAATTTCCCCCGCCCCTTTTCCTCCCCACAGCATCAATCTCATCAATAAAGAGGATGCACGGGGCGTTCTTCCTCGCCATAGCAAACATGTCTCTCACCTAGTGAAAACCACAAAGAGGGGGGATTTTATGCAATTATTTACTGAAATTTACAATCATTGGAAATCAGCTGTTCAAACTTACTCTGGCCGGACCAACTCCAACAAACATCTCCAGAAACTCTGAACCGTTGACTGTAATGAAGGGAACGTTTGCCTCTCCGGCAGTAGCTTTAGCCAGCAGTGTTTTACCCGTTCCTGGAGGACCTGACAGCACAGCACCCTAAAGAAGCATTTCAGAAGGACATTCATTAATAATAACGCTCTGCCAATAATCTTCAGCTGATTTCCTTCTGGAAGGTCGTACCTTAGGGATCTTAGCACCCAAATCCTGGTATTGTTGTGGGTTCTTGAGGAAATTGACAAACTCCATGATCTCCACCTTGGCTTCTTCGCATCCAGCCACATCCTTGAACTTGACTTCGATATTGTCCTTCAACATCTTGGCGGTTGATTCGCTCATGCTGAAGGGCCCGCCCCTTCCTCCGCCCATCCCTCCTCCCATTGGCCCACGGCGCAGAGTGAAAAGCAAGAATCCAATTAAAAGCAGGGTGGGAATGAAACTCATCAGAAAAGATCTGGAGAAAGACGAAGATGTAATAACTTAATAAGACTTAAGCAATGACAGTTTGTGAGAACTTTTTTTCTCCAGAATCATGAGAATCATGGTCTCCAATTTATTAAAACAACTGGGATTCTTAATCTATCCAGAATCGTGAAGCTCTTGTTTAAATGTTTATTACTGCATATAATTCATTAAAATGAAAGTTTCATTTCATAAAGTTCAAAATGCACCTACATTTTTTTGCATTTTGTCTTTTTCATTTAAACAAAAGACTATTTTCCCTATGCATTTCATCATTGAGGATTTCTTAAGAAAAATCTTGTCTCGTTCTCGTGGGATAAGTGTCTCGTCACACCACTAATCTAAAGTGATTTTTGCTTATTCAAATGGTTGAACTGGATCATCGAAGATCAGCAGCAAACATACCAGTTAATAAAATGGATAAAGGATATTTGTATTATTTAACATCTTTAATTATTACAGGTTTGCATCATCTTCTGAGTTTGCGTTAAGCAAAACTCTTTCCCCGCCGAACAAGAAATTTCCTGGGTTTCCATGATATATTGAGAGAAATCCTGAAATGTTTTCCTCAAAAAATAAAGAAAGACATGAACATCTTGGATGATAAGGGGGTGAGTAAATTATCTTCACATTTTTGTTCTGGAAGTGGACTTCTCCTTTAAAGTATAACATAATTAACAGTCATGAAAAACTTAAAAATGATCACAGGGCATTTAAGAGCAGTGGCAGCAGCACCTCTAAGTTGTACAGATGGTGGTGCCAGGAGCAGATTTGGTGGCCCCTGGGGGGTGGTGTGTGGGAGTATTAAAAATATAGATAATTTCGTCATAAAATTTCTATTGTTTTGCATTAATAAGTGCAGTTACTAATATTATTACATGTTCATGTCTTGTTTATTTCATAGTTATACAGATTTGACAGTAAAGTGCTAAGCTTGAGTTGGGAAACATACTAAATTTACTTTTAACAACAGTAACATGTGCCAAATCTAATTTGTATACAGAAAATATATATATTTTACTCTTAATAAAAGTACCATTATTGTAATATAGTATTATATGGAACTGACCAACTTCAGTGATTATGTGTGATTTAGTCACAAATTAAAGAAAAGTTTGTGTTTCCCAAAGCACTTTGTGACTTATCTTCATACACAGTGTAAAACTGACAAAATCTGATTTCTTGATGATTTTATATTTTATTACATAAGGCAAAAAGTAGAAATGAATGACTAATAGGCCAATAAGTAGCTCCTCTGCCGCCATCTGCTGGTTATAATGATGATTTAAAGGAGAAGTTCACTTCCAGAACAAAAATGTACAGATAATGTACTCACCTCCTTGTCATCCGAGATGTTCATGTCTTTGTTCCTTCAGTCAAGAAATTATGCTTCTTGAGGAAAACATTTCAGAAATGTTCTCCATATAGTGGACTTCAGTGGTGCCCGCAAGTTTGAGCATCCAAAGTGCAGTGTAAATGCAGCTTTAAATGGCTCTAAACAATCCCAGCTGAGAAAGAAGGGTCTAATCTAGCGAAACGATCTGTCATTTTCAAAACAAACTGACAATTTATATACTTTTTAACCTCAAATGCTCGTCTTGTCTCATCTCTGTGATGCACATGCGTAGTCTGTGTAATTCGGGTCAATACAGTTAGGGTATGTTGAGAAACTCCCGTCTCACTTTCCTCTTCAACATCAAAATTGTTGAAACACTTTGTAAACACTGGGTTGGCACTTCTGCAGAGATATAGGATGACTTTGAAGTTGGGGAAGAAAACAAGATACCCTGACTGTAGTGACCATATTGATCCGGGAAAAAAACAGAGTTTACGCAGACTTAAGATGAGAGTTTGAGGTTAAAAAGTATTCAAATTGTCAATTTGTTTCAAAACGCAAAATCGTTTCGCTAGATAAGACCCTTCTTCCTCAGCTGGGATCATTTAGAGCCATTTGAAGCTGCATTTAAACTACATTTTGGTAGTTTGAACTTGGGAGCACCAGTGAAGTCCATTACATGGACAGAATTTCTGACATGTTTTCCTCAAGAAGCATAATTTCTTTATCGACTAAAGAAAGAAAGACACAAACATCTTGTTGAGTACATTATCTGTAAATTTTTGTTCTGGAAGTGAACTTCTCCTTTAATGTATTTATTTTTGAATTTTACATGTGTTTGTTTACCACAAAGAGTATTTTGGTCATCCCATTAAAAATGACATTCAAATCGGATCATTTTAGAGCTTTAAAGTGCTGGAAATAGTTGTGTGAAATGCTTGAAAGTTATTGAAAAGTGCTTAAATTTCTCTTAAAAGGTACAAACCCTGAAATTAATGTAATAACATTCAAATATTTCTGCAACACCACCATGCATTAGCGTTACTACTTCTGGTTTTTTGACATACGTCAGCGCTGTTTGATTTGTTTATAACAGAATTCTGTGCAGAATTTGAATTTATCTCACTAGTTCTCACAGCAACCTTATTCGTTCTGCAACGAATTCAAACACTTCTTGCTGGATCTTGCAGCGCTGTGCAGTAACAGTAGGGATGGGTGATATCTTATCGTTTGCGATATACCGGTAAAAATTTTCCCCACTATAAGAATTAGTCTAGTTGCTGACATATTTCTGTGTGCCACAGAGCAGCGTGACATGCTGAAGGCGGACGTGAAACTAGTAAATCACCAAATGAGGAGCTCCAATCTGGAACTGGTTTGGCCAAAACTGTGCCACAGTGCAGTGCCACAAAAAAACAGTCTGAGCCTTGAATAACATTAACTGTACTAGTAGCAAGTGTGCGATGCAGTTTTGCATGTGTATGAGCCTGTTTCCAAACCTGTCGTCCAACAAAGATACCATTTATTGGCATGCTTTTTCTCCAAATTAACTTCATAACATAGTCAAGTGTTTGAAATAACCTTTTGCGATCAGACGTGGCTTCATATCACAGAATGAGGCAGAAATCATACTATTTTATAGTATTATAAAGGCTATGTCGATTAGCATTGCATTATAAATATACTTTATCCTTATTATAATTTTTATTTTAGTGAATCTTAATGGATGCGCAGCGTAACTATATATTTGATGAATCATAAACTCAAGGCACAAGATTAGACGTTGCTTTGTCTCACACACACGCAAAGAAAGATACAGAGCGAGAGAGACTTATGTATCATGCAGAACTGACGCGCTACATGTAAACAATATTCTTCGCTGTATTTTCCTGTCAAAACAACGGAGTTCCTCTGAAATTCTTCCGCATTTAAGAACTGCCGATTTCTCAGGTAGTAGGCGGAACTAATGAGCAAGCTGCAATCCCATTGGCTGGCGCTCACCTATTATTGTCCCTATTTTGATTTCAGCCAATCAGTTTGAGCGAAAGCAGACAATGTGATCAATATTCATGAACCCAGCAGCTCATTAATCCTTAGTGCATTTTATATTGTTATTAGTAGTAGAATTCGTAGTTTTGTTATCTAAATTATCATAATGTCATATTATGATGCTTGACTGACTGATGCTAAATGTACTTTCAGATATTTAAAAAACTATGTATGCATAGTAGTCAACATTTAAAGTGGATCAAAACCTTACAAAGTTGTCCTAAAACTAAAACAATACCCATTTTTGTCTTAAGACAACTTCGATGAATTTTTTTTTTTACTATATAATAGTATATCAGATATTTAATATTAGACTGGTAAGTAAAATTAAAATTTAATTCATTTTATTTAATTAATTTCATTATATATATATATATATATATATATATATATATATATATATATATATTTGTGAGAAGTAACTAGTTACTATACCTAATTACTTTTTTAAAGTAAAATGCCCAGCACTTAACTTTAATAATATTAAGAATGCATATATTTCAAATAAACACTGTTCTTTTAAACATTCTATTCAGAAAATATTCCTGAAAAAAATAAAAAAAACCTGAAAAAAAAATGTATCAGTTTCCACAAAAATATGAAGCAGCAAAACTGTTTTAACATTATTAATAAGAAGAAATGTTTCTTGAAGAGCAAATCAGCATATTAGAGTGATTTTTGAAGGATCGTGTGACACTGAAAACTGATGAAATTATGCTGAAAATTCAGCTTTGCATCACAGGAATAAATTCGACTTTAAAATATGTATTCACACAGAAAACAATTCATATGATTTCTACAATATTACTGTTTTTATTGTATTTTTCATCAAACAAATGCAGCCTTGGTGCTCATAAGAGACTTCTTTTAACAACATAACATTTTTGTCAACAGTAGTTTTATGTGAAATGAAAATAATATATACAATAATAAAACATACAGGCTAGACAGACTCACCCATCACTCTCAGAGGTGTAGACGACCGCTGCTCTATGGGACGGCTCCAGACCCAGCTCATAGTGAGCAGCTTCTAGATTCCTCTCAAATGTGTCCACACTGCCGATGTTAAACCACACGTAGCTCTGAAGGCGAACAACAACATATTAGTGCCATTCCACAAAAATATAAGCTAGTTTACTTATAATCATACATGATCATAACTCACTCCTTCAGAGCTGTCGGCCCCGGGGACCAGGATGACCCTGACAAACTGTTTGTTCACCACCTCTAAACGGTCAACCTGTGTGGAAAAATTAGACAATTGCACTTCACTGTGTGCTGTGACCCCTGAAGACCTTTGAAATGTGTTCATTATTTAGAAGAAAAGGCAGACAACACAATCTTTGTACATCTATAGGCTACTGAGACAGTATATTTTCCATTCAGATGCCACATATTCTCACCAGTCCTCTGTCCAGGTATCGATGGACAAAATCCTTCCAGGTAATCTCTCTGCCTGGATCTCTGAGGTAGAGGTACAGCAGTACAGACGCAACACCTCCCAGTGTGATCAAAATATAGCGAAAATCCTTATCGTCCCACGGTACATCTCCCTGAGAGACATAATAATAATAAAAAACCATGCATGGTTTAATATTACTGCCATCATTTTTCATAAAGATAATGCTAAAAATAAAACTAAATTTACCTGTAATAATCGACTCTTCCAGTCTTTTCTCCCTCCTTTCCTTCCTCTTCCTCCTCCTCCAGGTCGCTGCTCTGGTCCGCTTCCTTTACCATCTGAGAATTACAAGACAGTCTGTAAATTACGATTTAAGTAAAAACCAATACTGTCACACATCTGGTCATATCTTACCTTTAGGTGCATCAGTGGAATAAGACAAGAGCGGGAATGTGTAATGTTTCCCAATGGATGATACTGGTTTAAAGCGGTTCAGAGCTAAAAACTGAGAAAAAAAAAAAAAAAAAAAGAAGGAAGGAAATATGAGTCATACATAAAACTTATACAGTTGAAGTCAACAAGTATTTGCCAAAATAATCATAGAATCATAGAAAATGCATATTATTTTTTTTATTTAGTACTGACCTGAATGAGATATTTCACATAAAAGACATTTACATACAGTCCATAAGAGAAAATAATAGTTGAATTTATAAAAATAACCCTGTTCAAAAGTTTACATACACTTGATTCTTAATACTGTGTTGTTCCTGAATGATCCACAGCTGTGTTTTTTTTTTGTTTAGTGATAGTTGTTCATGAGTCTCTTGTTTGTCCTGAACAGTTAAACTGCTGCTGTTCTTCAGAAAAATCTTCCAGGTCCCTCAAATTCTTTGCTTTTCCAGCATTTTTGTGTATTTGAACCCTTTCCAACAATGACCGTATGATTTTGAGATCCACCTTTTCACACTGTGGACAACTGAGGGACTCATATGCAACTATTACAGAAGGTTCAAACGCTCACTGATGCTCCAGAATGAAACACAACGCATTGTGATTCGGGGGGTGAAAAGTTTTGGAATTTGAAGATAAGGGTAAATTTCACTGATTTTGTCTTCTGGGACACAAGTAAGCATCTTCTGTAGCTTCTGATGGCCAGTACTAAATGACAAAAATATAATATTTTAGGCAAAATAAGAAAAATGTACACAACTTCACTCTGTTCAAAAGTTTTCACCCCCATCTCTTAATGCACCGTGTTTTCTTCTAGAGCATGAGTGAGCAGTTGAATCTTCTGTAATAGTTGCATATGAGTCCCTCAGTTGTCCTTAGTTTGATAAGATGGATCTCAAAATCACAAAGTCACTGTTTGAAAGGCTTCAAATCCACAAAAATGCTGAAAAACCAAGAATTTGTGGGACCTTAAGCATTTTTCTGAAGAACAGCAGCAGTTTAACTGTTCAGGACAAACAAGGGACTCATGAACAACTATCACTAAACAAAACAACACAGCTGTGGATCATTCAGGAAACAGTATTAACTATTATTTTCTCTTATGGACTGTATGTGAAATTATTTTATGTGAAATATCTTATTCAGGTCAGTACTAAATAAAAATAACATGCATTTTGTTGACTTCAGCTGTAGATAGAGCAGTTCAAGCTTACTCATCATGACACAGTCACTTTTGTTACATCATAGACAAGTGTCACGTATGTGTATGACTGATGTATGACATCATATACATGCATAACAATCCATACATACATAACTACATAAATCAGATAGATGATAGATAAATAGAAATCTTATACATAAGACAAATCAGACCAACACCATAAGGGTGAAAACACGTGATATAATAAAATCAGTGAGTGTGATGAAATATAAACACATGTCCTCTGTGTCTCTCGTACCCGCGGATGAGCAGCAGTGATTCTCCCCACAGCTCCAGCGTTGAAGCGGAATAAAGCTCTGGATCCGCAGCGCACGGAAGCAGCAGCCGCGGAGAGCAGCCCCGCCATGAGCCACACTTCAGCCCGAATCCCTCACGACAACCTCACCGAACCGCTGCTGTCCATGAGTTGAGTAACTGCTCCACTGAATGACATTTCCACCAACATGACCCCACAGGCTGCCTCCGCGTGATGCCTGATAACAATTTCCAAAGTGTTTCTTTCGTTTTGATATTATTATTATTACACATGAAGGAATGAATAAATTGATTGATTAAATATGGTTTGTTCGTTATAATTCCTAATGGGATATATATATCCACAGGCCAAAATGTATTTACTTTGACCAGGCAGGAAAAGGCGACTTTGGGTCCTTGTGTGCAGCGCATAGAGTGAGGGCGTGCTTTTTTCAAGCGCAAACCCCGCCCACAACTCATTCTAATGATTTCATTGGTTGTGTAAATCATGTGGGAATCGCCTCATCCTCAAGGTGGCGCTGAGTGGCTCACAAAGCCTTTCTCCATTCAAAACCAGTTTTCAGGGTCATGTTTGGACATTCAGAACTGCTTGATTATACAAATGTACAGTGCCCTCCTTAAGTATTGGGACAGTAAAGACAAAATCGCTTTGTTTGGTGTGTAGTCAAGAAATCTGCAAATATGATTAAAAGACAAAACTACAGAATGTCACATTTTATTATTAGCTGTTTCAACACATACATTTTACCAAATGAAAAGGACGGCACTTAAACAGTTTCTGATGTGAGCATAAATATTGGTTTAGACATTTTTTTTTTTTTTATTACCAATACTACTTCAATGCTATGAATTTATAATATTACAAAAAAAACACTGTGCCACAAAAACAACTATTCGGCTGTTCGATTCAAACACTCACTGATGTTCCAGAAGGAAACACAATGCATTGGGGGGTGAAAACTTTTGGAATTTGAAGATAAGGGTAAATTTCACTGATTTTATCTTCTAGGAAACATGTAAGTATCTTCTGTAGCTTCTGAAGGGCAGTGCTAAATGACAAAAATATGGTATTTAGGCAAAATAAGAAAAATGTACACAACATACACGGTACACAATGTACACACTCATTCTGTTCATTCTGAGACCCCCGTCTCTTAATGCGTTGTGTTTCCTTCTGGAGCATCAGTGAGTGTTTG
The DNA here is from genome assembly GCF_022985175.1 of Labeo rohita. Classification (NCBI taxonomy): domain Eukaryota; kingdom Metazoa; phylum Chordata; class Actinopteri; order Cypriniformes; family Cyprinidae; genus Labeo; species Labeo rohita. The sequence goes on from NC_066893.1 coordinate 2,363,179, forward strand.
AACCTTCTGTAATAGTTGCATATGAGTCTCTCAGTTGTCCTTAGTTTGATAAGATGGATCTCAAAATCACAAAGTCACTGTTTGAAAGGACCTTAAGGATTTTTCTGAAGAACAGCAGCAGTTTAACTGTTCAGGACAAACAAGTGACTCATGAACAACTATCACTAAACAAAAATGTATAATATTACAAAAAAAAAAAAAAAAATAAATAAAAAAAACACTGTGCCACAAAAACAACTATTCAGCTGTTCGATTCTGAAAATTTTGGAACTGAGTCCGATTCCTGGTTCTGGAATCGATGAGATTTAATTCCAAGAATCGATTCCTCATTGTTGTTTTCGATTCTTGTTATTTTCTTATTGTATTTTTTTTTTTTTTTAGAGTGGAGGAACCTATAATTTCGCCATGACTGTAGGATATAAAGGTCTTACACAGTAGCTTTATCATAATATAAAGCTTTATTTAAAAAAAAAAAATGATACATTTCTGTATTTAAATTGTAATTTTGTCTGCATTGCACATGAAATTAGTCACAGCCCACAGCGCAGCAGTGGACACGCGTTTATTGCATGAATTGAACAAGACACAGTTCAGCTGAATGATTTACCAGTTCACTGTAAACTTCATACACAATGACTTTGAGCTTTTCTTTAAGGATGTTTGGGAATTTTTACTTTTGAGAAGCAATATGAAAATGTTTACTTTCTCTGCAATTTAATTATTTTGCTTGCAATCTATTTTAAATCATTATCTACCTCATGTAGCAAAAATGCACCTAAATCTTTGGATGTATGCTCAATCTTTGTTTTTTTTTTGTATAAATTTTATTTGGTAATTTGTTTTGAGAGAAAAGTATGTTTATTGTTATGTGATCTGTTTATTTATTTATGTACTTATTATTTATATCTTTTTTTTTCTTTCTTTTTTTATATATATATAAAAATATATATATAATATAATATAATATATATATATATATATATATATATATATCAATAATAATGATATTTCAGTTTTTCTTTTTTAGTGTTTTTCTGTCAATATGGGGTGCTGTGTGTACATTAATGAGGAAAAAAAATGGACTTAAATGATTTTAGCAAATGGCTGCAATATAACAAAGAGTGAAAAATTTAAGGGGGTCTGAATACTTTCCGTACCCACTGTATATATACATATATATGTGTGTATATATCATGTATAACATATAACAAGTTTTGATAATATTTTTAGCTATAGTTGTGTAGTATTTGGGTATTTATGGTATTTTTAATTTGAATTAGCTAATTTAATAATGTTTGTATATAACTGGGATTATTAAAAATAGCAACATTTTATGTAAAATTCACTTAAGGATGTACATTCGTGGTGATAACGTTATAAAGGGCTGTAGTTTAGTAGAACACTTCAAATTTATTTTTAAGATTAAACAGTAATGTGCTAGTGAAGTGTTCAAACAAAACTGTACTAGTTTTGTGCAGGAATACCAGATGTAATTATTTGTGCTGTTTGTGTTTATTTATAATGTGACTTATGCAGCACCTATATTTTTATAATTTCACTGGAAAAAAAAAAAAAAAAAAATTAACAAAAACAATAAATACTGTTAGAAATGTTTTGTTCATTGTTAGTTCAACTTAGTTATTACATTCATTAATGTTACCAAATGATACCTTACCTGTGTGTGTTACCATTTCACTATTATCATCTTTTTTTAATAATAAAATGTAACACAATAGTCAGACATACTCCTCCATTTCTCTCTTCGGATGCACTTTTGAAATATTTAGCTAGGCAGTTTGTGTGTGAATGTTTGAACACAATGATTGAGGCAAGGGGCGCCAGGTAAAATCTTGCCTAGGGCAGCAAATTGGCCAGGGCCGGCCCTGATTGGGTCAACTGAACTTAAAGCAAATGTAATAGTTCGAAAGCCAATATTTAGTTGTAAATCCATTGCATGCAATCACAGCAGTGAGTCTGCAACCCACAGACATCTGCAGACTCTTCGTCACATCTTTTGAAAAGTTTTCCCCAGCATTTAAAGGAGAAGTCCAACTTCCAGAGCAACAATTTACAAATAATGTACTCACCCCCTTGTCATCCAAGATGTTCATGTCTTTCTGTCTTCAGTCGTAAAGAAATTATGGTTTTTGAGGAAAACATGTCAGCATTTTTCTCTGTATAATGGACTTCAATGGTGCCCTGATTTTGAACTTCCAAAATGTAGTTTAAATGCAGCTTCAAAGGCTCTAAATGATCCCAGCCAAGGAAGAAGGGTCTTATCTAGCGAAACGATCTGTCATAAAAATTTGGAAAATAAAAATTTGTATACCTTTTAAGGGCAAAAGCTGGTGTAGCACAGGCTCTGGGATGCGCGTCCATGATGCTACGAATTAGTAATGAGTCGTTCTTGTACGATTTGTTCATTTTGAACGAATCTTTAATGTGACTCTGGAAGAACGAGTCGTCTATTAGGTTCTGTATTGGAATTAGTTCACCTGTTTCGAGTCGTTCGTTCATCTTATGGGGCTGTCACATGATGAATGAACGACTCAAACCTGAAAACTTGTCAGATAAGAGGTGAGGTGAGCTAATCATAGACTAAACAGAAAAACAATGAATTAATCTTTTCTGTTTCTTATAGCATTATAGTTTTGTCTTGTTTGTAGTGTGATCAACGTTTGTGTAAGCAGTAGATGTGTTAGGGAAGTAACACGTAACATTTTAATTTTGCTAAAATGAACGAAATGACTCAAAGATTTGTTCGTTTTGCTGAACAAGACTCTAAGGTCTGAGTCGGTAAAATGATCCGAACTTCCCATCACCACTACAAATCACGTCTAAGTTCATCGTCTGTGTACTCCGGCTCAAAAATGTAGAGTATGGCGAATATGTATATATGTGTATGTAATGTGTGTTTATTCTGAGCCTTTGAATGCAGATTCTTGTATATTTTATCATTTTCATAGCATGAACCTTTTATTGTACTTAAATATGAGTGAAACTCATTGCTACTTTAAGTTCACAAACCATGAAACTGTTTGCTTGGTATCACTTTATTGCTTCATAAAGAACATGCTAAATTATATTTTGGTTGCACAGTGTGTAGTAATTTATGAAATCCACAAAAAACTTAAATATCATATGAAAGAACAAACTAAAACACTTTGCACTATATGCACTGCAATCAATAAACACTTCATTCACAAAACTAGACATTTTGTTAACAAAACTAGCAAAACCCAAGAAAGCCATTTAAAGACATGGCGTAACATCAACGCAAATATTGAAAATTTATTATTATTATTATTATCATCATTATTAATTGGACAATGAAAAGAAACTGATGTTGAGGCGGATGTTAATTATTATAATTAATGTACCAGAGAAGAGTTCTGTATTTGGGATCCGTCCTGTTCAGTCACTGTCGCTGGCGCTCTCAGAGCTGACGTAATAGCCCTCCTCTCCCACTTCAGCCAGGAACAAGTGGCCTGAACCAAACAACATTCATCGAAATGACAGAAAAAAAAATGCAGTGTTACCTTTGCTGAAAGTAAAGTTTTAAATCAAATCTCTTATTTCACAGTAACTCTCCAATGTATTCCTTTGCTTCAAGTCCCAAACAGAATCAAAAGTCCCAATCTGAATAATGATTTGCGAACCAACATTTCAGATCAGGACCCAGAACATGGATCAAGAATCATTTGATTTAGATCAGGACCTAAAATTGTGAATCATTTGACTTGAATAATTTGACTTAAGAAATGATTCACAAAACTGTTCTGATGTAAATCAAATAATTTGCGATACACAACTGGAAGTCCTGATCCAAATCAACTGATTCACAAACCCACACTGAAACTCCAAACTGAATCAAACGATTAGCGAATCCACACGGAAGTCCTGATCTGAATCAAATGATTTGCGATTGATGCTCCGAAGTCCCAATCTGGATAATGATTTGCGGACCAACATTTCAGATCAGGACTTAAAACATGGCTGGCGAATCATTTGATTTAGATCAGGACTTAAAATCGTGAATCATTTGATTTGAATTATTTGATTTGTGAAATGATTCAAGAACCTGTTCTGATGTAAATCAAATGCTTTGTGATAGACTTAATCAAAAGTTTGTGATAAACTGAATCAAATGATTAGCGAATACACACAGAAGTCCCGATCTGAATCAAATGATTCGCGATCGATGATCAGGACTTGGAACGCGGATGGTGAATCATTTGATTTAGATTAGGACCTAAAATCGTGAATCATTTGATTAGTGAACCCACACCAAAGTCCCGATCTGAATCAAAAGATATGCGATCGATGCTCCAAAGTCCCAATCTGAATAGTGATTTCCGAACCAACATTTCAGATCAGGCTTTGGAACGTGGATCGAGAATCATCTGACTTAGATTCGGTTTGAATCATTCAATTTAAGAAATGATTCACAAAACTGTTCTGATGTAAATCAAATGATTTGCGATACACGATTAGAAGTCCTGATCTAAGTCAACTGATTCACAAACCCACACTGAAGTCCCAATCTAAATCAAATGATTTGTCATACACACTCTGAAGTCCCAAACTGAATCAAATGATTAGCGAACCCACACCAAAGTCCCGATCTGAATCAAATGATTTGCGATCGATGCTCTGAAGTTCCGATCTGAATAATGATTTGCAAACCCACATTTCAGATCAGGACTTGGAATGTGGATGGCGAATCATTCGATTTAGATCAGGACTTAAAATTGTGAATCATTTGAGTTGAATCATTTCATGATTTGTGGAATGATTTACAAACCTGTTCATGTAAATCAAATGATTTGCGATACACGATTGAAAGTCCTGATCTAAGTCAACTGATTCACAAACCCACACTGAAGTCCTGATCTAAATCAAATGATTCGCCATACGTGCTTTGAAGTCCCAAACTGAATCAAATGATCAGCGAACCCACACCGAAGTCCCGATCTGAATCAAATGATTCGCGATCAATGCTCAGAAGTCCCAATCTGAATAATGATTTGCGAACCATTGTTTCAGATCAGGACTTGGAATGTGGATCGAGAATCATTTGACTTAGATCGGGAACATCAAATCGTGAATCATTTGGTTTGAATCATTCATTTAAGAAATGATTTACAAAACTGTTCTGATGTAAATCATATAATTAGCGATACAGGATTGGAAGTCCTGATCCAAGTCAAATGATTCACAAACCCGCACTAAAGTCCCAATCTAAATCTAGTGATTCGCCATACGTGCTCTGAAGCCCCAAACTGAATCAAATGATTAGCGAACGCACAGCGAAGTTTTGATCTGAATAAAATGATTCGCAAACCTGCTCCAAAGTCGCAATATAAATCAAATGATTCCCAATCCACACTCTGAAGTCCCAATCTGAATAATGACTCGCGAACCATCATTTCAGATCAGGACTCGGAACGTTGACCACCAATCATTTGATTTAGATTGGCCTTCAAATCATGTATTGATTTGAGTGATTTGAATCATTCAATTCACAAAATGATTCGCAAACCTGTTGCGATCAAATGATTTGTGATACGCTCTCTAAAGTCCCAATCTAATGAATAAACAAAGTCATGATTTTGAATCAAAGCGATTCCAGCATAAATGACTCAACTGATTTGTTTCATCTGTTCCTCTTTTCGTGTCTTCAGTGAAAGCAGTTTATCGTTTACTCAGTGAATTGTCAGTACTACTACTGATCCGGCTTGCTAGTTTTATGACATTAACTTAAAATACATTGTCTTTTAATAATTCAAGCACTTTTCAAGTACCTCTTCAGGTACATTGCTATTTTCAAGGGTTTTCCAAAAAAAAAAAAAAAAGCACTTCAAGCACCTTGTACGAACCCTGACTAAAGGAAGGGGTAAATAAGATCTAAAAAACCTAAAATAAAACTGCATATTTTTATTGTTAGTACTTCAGCAAATTATGGCTCAATCAAAAATCATCTCAGGAAGGTTAAATCAATCAATTGCATATGAATTCCTCACCGTTTACTGAAGATACACGAGTCTCATCAATGTAGTCAAATTCATAGCTGACAAATGGACTCTGTGAAAAAACAGACAAGACCAGACAACATTTAAAAAATATTCATCACAAATCAAATTATAATAATACAGCATTAATGTACTGCATCCAAATTAATGTACTGCATTCAAAACTTTCTCTGGTCTAATATTATCACATTTTAATACGATGTAGACTATGCCTTGTGTTTGAGAAGTGTTCTCCAGTCCCGTTTGTCCTTTTTCTTCAGCTTCATCACAGGCTCATTGCACTTCATTTCCCATGAGCACTCCTCTGCCATGATGTCACCGGACAGCTCGAGCTTCGCATAGTAGTGCCGGTCATTCACGTACCCACTGAGATTAAAACAAATGAATATTCCCGTAAAATATATATGAAAATCAATGCACATTTATTTAGCTGTCCTATCAAATTAAGAAAATACAGGCCGTATGGCTGTAAGTTTCTTTTCTAGCATGAAATGTTAACATTAATAAATGACTGAACAAACGGACGCTTTATAATCATGTGACCTGTAAACAACAGTGTCTGAGTAGAATTCACACTTCTGCATCACTGGACTGATGAGCTTTATGTAGACCGTGACCAACTCGCCCCTCTGGAACCATTTGATCTGTGGGTGAAAACTACACAAGAAACACTATTAACAGATAAGAACAATAATCAGAATACATTTAGACATAGTATAGCTAAATATGAACATACTTTATAGAATATTAAAAACTCACCTAGTAGGCTGGAATGAGAAAGAGGCTGGCTTGTGGAAACTCTGTGGTTCAGTGACTGTCTGTAATTTGTTGATGTTCAAGGCTTCATCTTTGTCTACATAATCAATGTGGGTAAAAATCAAGTGTTATTATAAATGGGAATAGTTCACTTCAAACTATTCCTTACATGTGAATAAACATGCCTGTTTCAGAGCTGGCAGATCTGGTCTGGTTTGGAGATGAGAATCCATTCAGATCAGGGCTAAAAAGGAAAAACAATGAGAAAGTGAGTTTCTGTATTACAAACCAGTGAAACAATCAAAACAGTGAAACAATATGATTTTCATGATAAAGACAAATGCAGCCTGATGACAAACAAATCACTGGTTGCCTTAAATAAGTCAGCATCAAAACTTGTGAATTTCATGTCAAAAGATTTCTCCATGCATACTTTGCAAAAAATACTGCAACAGTGCGAATGGAAGATTAGCAGAATTACAGATGTTATATTTTGCTGTATGTAGTGAAAACCATAAAATAAAAAGACTAAAAGCATCTGTGCCCAATGTATCATGCAGCCTAAAGTCAGTATGTACATAATTTGAGACAAATAAATAAATTTAACTGAAAACGTTTTGAGTAGTGTGGCTGGTCTTTAAAGGAGAAGTTCACTTCCAGAAAAAAAATTTACAGACAATGTACTCACCCCCTTGTCATCCAAGATGTTAATGTCTTTCTTTTTTCAGTCGCAAAGAAATTATGTTTTTTGAGGAAAACATTTCAGGATTTTTCTCCATATAATGGACTGATATGGTGCCCCGAGTTTAAACTTCCAAAATGTAGTTTAAATTCGGCTTCAAACAATCACAAATGCGGTTGTAAGCGATCCCAGCCAAGGAAGAAGGGTCTTATCTAGGGAAACGACCGGTTATTTTCATGAAAGAAATAAAATTTAAATACTTTTTGAATTGTCAAACGCTCGTCTTGTCTTTCTCTCCCTAAACTCTGTGTATTCTGGCTCAAGACAGTTAGGGTATGTCGAAAAACTCCAAACGTATTTTCTTCCTCAACTTCAAAAATCATTTCAAAATCATCCCACTTCACTGCAGAAGTACCGACACAGTCTTTCCAAAGTGAACATGCAAAGAAGATCAAACACCCTTAACAAAAAGATTAAACAGCGATATAAGACGATTTTGAAGTTGAGATGGGAGTTTTTCAACATACACTGTCATGAACCAGAAAAAAACAGTTCAGGCAGAGTAAGACAAGACGAGCGTTTGACATTAAAAAGTATATTTTATTATTTTTATGAAAATAACCCTTCTTCCTCGGCTGGGATCATTTACCACCGCATTTGGGATCGTTTGAAGCCGCATTTAAACTGCATTTTGGAAGTTCAAACTCGGGGCACCATATCAGTCCATTATATGGAGAAAAATCCTGAAATGTTTTCCTCAACAATTTCTTTACGACTGAAGATCAGAACTGTTGTTCTGGAAGTGGATTTCTCCTTTAGGCTAAATAACTCAGTCATAATCTTGGCATAACAGACATTTAAGATAAGACATTCTAAAATACATTCAGGTGATTTTTTTAAAAATACATCAGTTAAATGTACTAACCTCATGAAATTCATCCTTCCCTCTGAAGAATCATCATCGTTATCATCATCAACAGTGTCCTGCAGGTCTCCATTACACAAGCCAGCACTGTTGTTTTGGGGGCTGATGGGAGTCTGGTTGAACTCCATGGCATTATGACCACTGCATAAATCCTTCATCTTACTGGTCAGATCATCATCTGTAACCTCAACTCTGTCATAAAAAATAAAATAAAATAAAATAAATAAATAAAGGGTGTGCATGAGACAAATTGTTTTAAACACTGGAAAATTCATTTCCACTCTGAAATATTATATTAGAATTACAATACTAATATTTACATATAAGTAGTATAACAAAATGAAAGCACATATATTTAAAATTATACATCATAGTACTATTTTTAAAGGATTACTTCATTAATAGAATGAATATTTCCTGAATATATACTCACCCCCATGTCATTCAAGATGTTCATGTCTTTTTTTCTTCCGTCGAAAAGAAATTATGCTTTTTGAGGAAAACATTTCAGCATTTTTCTCCATATAGTGGACTTCAATGAGAGCCAAAGTGTTGAAGGTCCAAATTCCAGTTTCAATGCAGCTTCAAAGGGCTCTACACAATCCCAGCTGAGGAACAAGGGTCTTATCCAGCGAAACGATTGGTCATTTTCTGAAAAATATATACTTTATGTCCATGAAAGACAAGCATTTTTGGTTAGTCACGTTGGAAACGTGACGCATGACATAGGCAGAAGTACCAAGTGTTTACAAAGCGAGTGTTTTGAAGCTGCACTGAATCCTGGAATGTTTTCCTCAAAAACCTTTGTTTCGTTTCGACGCAAGAAAGAAAGACATCAACATCTTGGATGACACGGGGGTCATCAAGAAAATCATCAAAAAATGTTTATTCTGTACGTGAACTAATTCTTTAAAAACAAAAGCAATGAAAAATAGCAACAAAAACTCTTAATATACCCAAAATGTTTGTTTTTCTTGACACATAATCCCTATGATCACTAACGTAATCTTTGTTCCCTTGCGTTGAATCACGCTTAGTGGGGGAAACTCCATACTGATACTGATACAGTAAGTTGGTAAGTGTCTGTAATGAGAATATAAGAGTAAGGATCTTTCAGATCCACTGATAAGTACCCTGGGTAAATCTATGTGAGGATCCTGAATGGCTGCTTCATTAAGTGCGATTCAGGAGCCTCAGACAGAGGATTGACCCTAGCCCACAATCATTGTTTCGGACGAGAAAAAACAGCTTTAAAAGCTTTACTCGCTGTTCTCTGGCAGGACCGTTTTGATGGGTCACTTCACCAGTAGACACTGCACTTCGGAGCAAGAACATGAGCACTGTTGTCCTGAACCAAATTCTGGACCACACCCCTGAGACTGGGAGGTCTGCGAGCGAAATAAAGGAGTCTCATTCTATAGTTGGTAGAACCCAACTTGACACACCCAGGATGGCTTCCCAAGTCTGCAGCTGAGTGGGAAGGGTTCTGAGTTTATCGGACGGCAGGTTGCTGCATGGAGTCCTCTTCACAATTTTGTGAAGAGGAGAAGTACTCTTTATAATCCAATGGGTCCGCTATCACAGTGGCAGTTTGCTTGGGCATGTGCAAAGTGAGTCTGCCACAATTCTTGACACAGTGAACAAAGCCTCCAACACCCAGAACTGAATGGGGGATTGGAAGACAAATGCGAGACTTCTTCAAGGTAAGTCTGACTTCTGCGGGACTTAGTCCTCTCCTCTTCTCTCCTGACAGATTAAGATGGGGCGGGGGCCCTGGCGCTTGGTAGGCTGACATTGCTGTCTGAGCTTAGGCTCTGGCTTGGACTGAGGCCGAGCGGGCAAAGGAGCAGACTTTGCAGGCTGTTGAGTTGGCAGAGCCTTGTGGCGACTTGAGCTTGAGTGCTTAGGCTGGAAGTGGTGCATGGTCTGCGATGACTTCTGAGCTGCAGTGAAGCGTTCCACAAGACTGTCAACAGTGGGTCCAAACAGGCCAGTGGGGGAGACTGGGGAGTCGAGGAAGGCAGTCCTGTCTGCGTTCTTGATCTCTGTCAGGTTTAACCAGAGGTGGCACTCAAGAACCACCAAACTGGCTACTGACCTACCGATTGCCTGAGCTGTTGTCTTTGTGGCACGCAGTGCCAGGTCAGTTGCGCTGCGCAGCTCCCTGAAAGTCGCTGGATCTGGGCCAGACTCGTTCGTGGCTTGAAGGAGTTTGGCCTGGAAAACTTGGAGGACTGCCATAGTGTGAAGTGCTGAGCCAGCCTGTCTGAGTGGATGCAGACTGAATAGAGGGCACGCCATGACTTGGTGAGCTCATCATGAACTTCTGGAAAGAATGGTGCAGGTCTCTGACGGGGGGCTCGCTGGCGGCGCCCTGGCAGATACCGTTCATCCAGGTGACTGCGGGTGGGCTCTTCTGGGGCCGGCCACTCCAAGCCTTTGTGAGGATGCGGATGAGCTCGCTATCCACACTGGGCCGTGCACCGCCAGATTTTGGGCGGAAGGAAGCTGGGGTCGTCCACAGAGCCTGAACAATCCTCTGGATTAGAGGACGTCAGTGACATAGAGTCATTGGCAGCATCCTCTCCAGATCCTCCAAAGGTGACCATACTGCTTGCTTCAGCTGAAGGCCACTGATCCTCTTGGGAGAAGACCACCGAGGAATCATGTCGCTGTGGGGAGGGCAGGCCATGTGGGCCTTGTGCTGGCATGAGCTTGCTCAAATCTGTCCACTCATCTCTTTGACTCTGCTGTTTCTTCATCCAAGGCTCCTGGGAGAAGAGAAATGGGGGAATGCGAGAGGCAGGACCGCCTTCACTGAATCCGTGAGCATATCAAAGAAAGACTCATGCTCTCGCAGTGAGAGCACACCGTCTCCACGAGTGCTGCCTCAGCGTGACACAGCCTCGTCTGACTCGTGCAGCAGTGTCCTGCATGTGCCTTCTTCACTCTTCATCTCTGGAGTGCAGCGAGGAGGTGGTCTTTGTGTTGAAGGAGAAAGATTCTGATAAAATGGCATTCAGCACTGACTTATATAGTCTTCAGTATTCGGAAGAAGAGTTTCCCCTTTAAGCATGATTCGATGCAGTGTGACCTCTATATTTCGTCATGGAATGATTCACTGAGGAAGGCCAAGTGGCAAAACCAATCCATGGGCTTTTTGTAAAATAAAATCTACAAATCATTAAGAAATACATATGTGAGTGAGGATGTTTCTTTAAAATTTGAAGTCATCACGATTTTTATTGATCTGTGCACCCAAGTATTATTTTTAGTGCAGTGATTTTACATTTTTAGTTTAAAAACTATACTAATGAAAATAACCATTAAATAACAGCAACAAAGAATTACCACAACAATGAAAAACGTCTTAATGCACCTAAAAATAGGTTTGATTTTCTTGACTCAAATTACATATTTCTATTCCTTTCTATTGTAAAATGTGATCTCAACAATTCATCACCAATTCAACCCTTAAAGCTGCAGTCCATAAGTGTTTTTGTCACCATCTCTGTTCAAAACGTGCAATTGCAGCTATTTGTATAATTCTGTTCTTTACGTGGGTTGTGCATTGGCATGGCTCCTCAGCATGGATGAATTTATTGTTTTAAGGTGTGTATATTCACTGTACTTTGGAATTACAGAAACTACATCTTGGAAATATGTCCAAAATAAAGCTACATGATTAATCAAATCGTCTGGTTTTTGTCAGTGAAGTATGGTTCTGTGTAGTAAATGCTGCTCCATCTGAAAGCACAGCAATTTTGAAATCGTTATAACATGTATTTGTAAAATACCACATTTAATAAGATGTTTTACTCCAAACTCGCTTCATAACATCAGTCGAATGTTTGAAATAAATCCATCTCTGAGATGATGTGGCTTCTTACACAGAATAAGGCAGGCAACATATTTCAGAGTATTCTAAGCAGTGATAAAGGCTATGTCGATTAGCACTGCATTATAAATACACTTTATTATAATGAAAATTATAATAAGAACAACTCAGATAAACCATACATTGTGATAGTCATATGTTTATTAGTCACTTTGAATCAATGAAAGCAGTTCAATTTTCTGTTTATTCAGCTACAGCTATAGGGATTTCCTGGAACGATGTGCAATACCTTTCTTCTGCTGAGCATATCTGCAGTTTCAGCGCAAGAGCGCCTTCTGGCCTTCGGGTGAAGATGTACTACTGATCACAAAACCGTACTTCACTGACAAGCTGTGCTTGAAATTCTCTGATTCTGCATAATAACGAATGCGAAAACTACCAAAGGCAATTCAATTTAACAATCGCAAAGTTAACTCAGAATGACGAACTGTTCTGTCACACCATTCGAATGTCACTGAAAAAAAATATTTTAACCTCACAAAGCAATTTAATGTTCCTTAGAACTTATTCTAAAATCTGATCAGCAATATTGGTATGTTTGCATGAGCTCTGCCAATTAGCAGTCCCGTGAAGTCATGTGTATTTACATGGCACTTTATTCAATATATAGCTTAAAAGCAATCAGCAGTATTAAACATGAAAAACAGTGTCAGTGTCTCATTTCATCAGAAGCACAATTTGTTATGCTATTATAAAGCAGCTCTCCACTGTGTTCATGTTTTTACCCATGGTCATCTCACCCCCAAGGATTCCATAGACGAAATGAACCCAGAGAAGAGTTTAGCATGAAAGAAAGCTTGGTAGGCGGAGGATTACCAATGGTAGTACAAAGATGTTTTGCAGCTGGAATGAACATTTCTGGAAAGTTTGCTCTGGCAAGCAGTTTCGAACTCCCAAAACAAACTTATACAAGCGAAATCAGTTAGAATAATAAGAAGCTGCAAAGTTACCACTCAGATTAAATCAGTATCAACAAACTCAATCTTTCCACTGCAGGAAACACAGAAGCTGCATCTCAAGTGGCATTAGATGCATTTACAAAGACTGTTTGATGAAGCTGAGGTACCATAAATGCATAACATCACAAAACATCAAATGCATAAATAATTTTTAAAAGATTAATGTTTTAAATATTTTTTAAACTTTAAAAAAGAAATGTTGGGAAAAATGCAATACTTTTAAATACGGAACCGAGCCACCAGTAGGTGCCGATAAATGCCGGTTTAAATAAACAAATCATTTAGTCATTCATTCATTCGAGTCTTTCAGAAACGAGGTCTTTATGATTGAGTTACTGAATCATTGACTCAAAACGGATTTATTCAGTCCCGAAACACTGCTGTGTTGCTCGCAAACACTCAACAGTTCTGCAGTGGCTTTGAACTATTTTCCTCAATGAAATTCAGCAAAAACTGTCAATATTGTGTCTAAAATGTAAGTCACTTAATTTTAACGTCTTGTTTATTGAATTACTGTATAAAACAGTGGTCACCAGTCCCTGCAGAGTTTAGCTCCAACCCTAATCAAACACACCTGAACCAGCTAATCAAGGTCTTACTAGGTATACTTGAAACTTCCAGGCAGGTGTGTTGAGGAAAGTTGAAGGTAAACTCTGCAGGACACCGGCCCTCCAGGAACAATTTTGGTGACCCCTGGTATAAAATCATGGTCACATTGCAAATATGTTAATATTGGGAGAATCTCTATGCAATGTTGCTTACCTAAATCATACATTATAAATACAGAGCTCTGGCATGAAACTCTAAGATGGCGCAGTCCCATAGGTCTAACTCAACCTGATCTAATGACATCATTATCACATTGCACAGTAGGGCTGTGCAAATAATCGCATGCGATTATGATGCGCATCTCTTCAGTAATGCCGGTTCCGTGATTAGTCGTAAATTTCCATCACGTGCAGTCAGACGCATTCATTATGGAGCGGCACTCACTACAAAGAGCCGAAAGAGCCGAAATTCACTGACAAGCCGCGCAATATCGCATTCATTATCGCAGGCGATAATGAACGCGATATTGCGCGGCTTGTCAGTGAATTTCGGCTCTTTGTAGTGAGTGCTTTGTACTGATTTGCACAGCCCTATTGCACAGCTGACTGGTTCTCTCATGTATCAGTAGCCAATGAGCTCGCTGCTCAACATTCAAATATATGACTAGTGCTTGCTGTAGCAGTTTGCAGCTTGCTTCAGAAACCCTCCACCTTCCCCAGCTCCACCTGTCTAGATCTGCTATGAGGTGATTCATGTAGGCTATGGGGGTTACTCCAAGTATGTTATATGTGTAGCAGTAGTATTTCTTACATGCTCACAGCAGCATGTTGTGGATGTATTGGCAGTAGCAAGTCTCGGTACTTGCTCTGCAGCAGCAGAAGAGTAGCAGATCTATTCGCCAAGACCAAATACATTAACACTGTCATTTACGCTACCATGTCAATTCATCCTAGAGAGTCATGAGAGTCCCTCTCACATACCCACTCAGGCTGCGCAAACCTCATTTGGCACAACACAAATACATTATCAGTTTGCGTAAGTGTGACGTCAGAATCGACCGGCTCGGAATCGACCCCTGGTCAGTCGATCGGTGCATCTATAATTATTACAAGCTGAATCTGGCTGAAGTAAGGACGTAGTTTTGAACACTAATTGACTATGTAAAGTTATGGAATGCAGCTTTAAGATAAAGCATTAAAACAGACTGATCTGAACATTAGTAATAAACCTGTCATCTGGCAAGTGCTGGAGTGTGTTTGCGTTCTCGTCTCCCTGGAAAACTCTCTTCAGCAGGTCCACGTGCTGAGGATTATTCACACCAAACCCAGAGGCCAAGATCTCAGCATGGACATTATACTCATTAATGTAGGTCTTCAGACCAGGAACACGTGTCATACGCACCTGTGTGATGAAAACAAATGCAGAATAGAGCGCTAGAACGTCTTTAGACTGGACCAGCATAATCTTGCAAGGTCTCTGACGCAAATCGTCTTAAACACCTACCATAGGATCAACCCAGACAGTATCTCCCACACTCATCACAACCCTGGCCTGATGCAGCTTCCCTTTGATTTTCTGACTAATGGCTCTGGTCACCTGAAAAGACATTTTTGTTTTTTAACATTTATTTGAAGAAACAACAAATTGAAGAAATGTTTTCTTTCAGTAGGACTGTTGAGACCTTTGGGTTCCAGTCCACCTCCCCATCGACGGGCTGGGCTCTGCACAGGATGAACTCCACAGCCTGGCCTGGCAAATTTTGGAACTGAGCAGGAAGTTGGAGTAGCTGATGTGATTTCACTTCCTGTGTGCGGCCCTCATCTATGAAACAGGCGGTGACGCTGCTGAACAGCTGCTCTCCTTTTTCCGGCACTTCAATCACACGCACCCTAGAATGATATACAATCAATTACTTGCCATTAACTTAAATTTCCGATTTTCTACATGTAATTTATTTACACACATAAAAGTTTTGGCTCTGTAAACTTTCAAATGTGTTTGAAAGAACTGTGTTTTGCTTACCAAGAGCAAAAATTGACAGTAATGTACTCAATCCTTGTCATCCAAAATGTTCATGTCTTTCTTTCTTCAGTCACAAAGAAATTATGTTTTTTGAGGAAAACATTTCAGGATTTTTTTTCCATATAATGGACTGATATGGTGCCCCAAGTTTGAACTTTCAAAATGCAGTTTAAATGCGGCTTCAAACGATCCCAAATGTGGTTGTAAACAATCCCAGCCGAGGAAGAAGGGTCTTATCTAGCCAAACGATCAGTTATTTTCATAAAAATAATACAATTTATATACTTCTTAATGTCAAACGCTCATCTTGTCTTACTCTGCCTGGACTGTTTTTGTTCCGGTTCAGTACAGTTAGGGTATGTTGAAAAAAAAAACTCCCATCTCATGTTCTCCCTCAACTTCAAAATCGTCTTATATCACTGTTTTATCTTTTTTGTTAAGGGTGTTTGATCTTCTTTGCATGTTCACTTTGCAAAGACTCTGTCAGTACTTCTGCAGCGATGTAGGATGATCTTGAAATGATTTTTGAAGTTGAGGGAGAAAATACAAAATTGGAATCTGTCCAATACCATTGGATCTGTCTTGAGCTAGAATACACGAGTTCAGGCAAAGCAAGACAAGCAAAGTGTTTGACATTAAAAAGTATTTAAATTGTATTTTTTTAAATGAAAATAACCGATTTTTTCGCTAGATAAGACCCTTCTTCCTCGATGGGGATCGTTTACAACCGCATTTGGGATCTTTTGAAGCTGCATTTAAATTACATTTTGGAAGTTCAAACTCTGGGCACCATATCAGTCCAATTCCTCAAAAAACAATTTCTTTACGGTTGAAGAAAGAAAGACATGAACATCTTGGAAGACAAGAGGGTGAGTACATTATCTGTACATTTTTGTTCTGGAAGTGGACTCCTAATCAAAAATGTAGTAAAACAGTAATGTGAAATATTTTTACAATTTAAAACAACAATTTACTATTTTATTAATATATGTTAAAATGTAATTTAATCCTGTGGTACAAAGCTAAATTCTTAGCATCATTACACCGGTCACATTATTCTCCAGAAATCATTCTAATGCTGATTTGCTGCGCAAGAAGCATTATTTATCCAAACATTTGAAAGATACTGCATGTAAACTATAAACTAAAATCTACAGTAAAGGTTTCAATATTGATGTGTATTGTGAAGTGTCCCACTAGAGGGCGTCTGAGCCATTACCGGTTATAGACGTTCTCCTCTTGTACAGCGTAAAGTTCTCCCTTCAGCACTTCCACAGCACAGCGTCTCTCACTGGCATAGTGTGAGTTCATTTCAGCAGCAAGAGTCTCATAAGGATCATCTTTCTGGCTCACGATGCGGCCAGAGTACACATTTGCTGACTTTATGCACAGCGGCAAAACCTTTTGAAAGTCGAATAAGACAAACGGTTAACCACTAGAAGGAAAACTGTGACATCATCAAAAGGTGCAGAATTAATATTTAGTGTTATTGAAAATTATGACATGATCTCAAATCACAAATTTTGAAAAGCTATTCTGTGGCATGAAATTGTAACTAGAAAGTAGCATTTATTTTTTTCTCCTTTATTTTTTAATTCCCTTACATTATCAAATGAAGTGCTATATGAGAGGCTTACATTATTTTACATTTACTGTAAATCAAAACATGAAAAAACACCAGTCCCATGTGCTTGAGCATGTGTGGTAGATGAAACTGTCTCTCTCATTCATTCACACATGCAGAACGATTCACATGTAATGTGACTTCATTTTTACATCAGCATTTTTTAAGATTAACCCATATCACAATTTGAACTGGGTTGTTGTACAGCCCTACTTTTGTTATACTGCTTGTCTTATGACTGAATTTCAGATGTGTTTTCCCCATCTCAGAAATCATAGAGCCCAAAACCAGATATGTTACAAGTTATTTTAATGTTCTTTTAACCAACCATGATAGTCCCAGAGTCAGGGTGCTTTGGATGATCCAGGGATTTGTTGATCATGTGCCTGTCTGGACAAACTATGGTGTCTCTGTAAAAAGGGAAGAATAAATTTTTTTTAACATGGACTGTATGTTTAAAAGTAGGGGTGCACCGATAGGATTTTTTTGGGCCAATACCCATACAGATTCTAACAAACAACTATTGGCCGATTCCGATACTGATATCGGTCAATTGCATAAAGCAGGGCTTAAATGGGGGAAAAAAACAAACAAACAAACAAACAAAAAAAAAAAAAAAACACAAAGAGGATCTTGATCAGGTAGCCTATTTTGCATTTAGTCATAGCCAATAGCATAATCTTTTCTAGATTTTGCCCAAAACTACCAAAACTGTCAACGCTTTAAACGAGAAGTCCATTTCCAGATCAACAATTTACAGATAATGTACTCACCCCCTTGTCATCCAAGATGTTCATGTTTTTCTGTCTTCAGTCGTAAAAAAATTGTTTTTTGAGGAAAACATCAGGATTTTTCTTCATATAATGGACTGATATGGTGCCCCGAGTTTGAACTCCCAAAATTGCAGTTTAAATGCGGCTTCGAATGATCCCAAATGCAGTTGTAAACGATCCCAGCTGAGAAAGAAGGGTCTTATCTAGCGAAATGATCGGCTATTTTAATAAAAAAAAAAAAAACAACAACAACAATTTAAATACTTTTTAATCTCATAATTTCAGAAACATAATTTCTTACGAATGAAGAAAGACATGAACATTTTGGATGACAAGGGGGTGAGTACATTATCTGTAAATTGTTGTTGTAAATTGGACTTCTCCTTTAAAGACACTAAAGTATTTTTTTCCAAGGCATTTAAAAATGTTTGCAGTATGATTAAAAAAACAACAACAACAACAACAACAACAACAACAACAACAACGCTACTCGTATAAGCATTTTGAGAGGAAAAACCAGCATAAATTAAAAGCTTGTACATCGCATTTTATTACTACACTAAGAGACAACATAGGCTAAAATACTGGTAAATAAAGCAAAACATTTACAAACACAATTAGGCTATTTTATTTCCCTTCTCTCCACAACAAAACCTCTAAAGTTATATTTAGAGGTTTATATAAACCCCAAGCCAAAAAGAATTAATTTAAAAGCAATATTGAAGCCTACCTCTCTCACTCTGCATGAATTCAAATGTTTCCATATTCGTGACATATCTGGATGTTAAAATGTTATTTATTATGTAAACTACTGTATAGGCTTTGCTCTTTACTCGCATTATTGATGTAAAACATCATCCTTCCCCCACTAAATGGCACAGACTGTACTACAGCACTATTTAAAATTGAGCAGTGTAACTTTTTATATTTCTTTAACTGTATTTTGATAATTAACAGGCTGCAATGTCAAGTTAGCAAAAATATGTTGTGCGTGCACGTGAGGCGTCGACGCAATGCAACCGTTACTCCGTAATTTATGGTCATACCAACGCTGGTTGCCCATAAAGATAGAAGCAAAACATCATTCAAAATGTAAAGCTTTTGCAAAAAAAAGAAAACATCTTTCTGCCATCTCAGTTTCCTTTCCATGAACTTTGGAGCACATTACTATGATCTGAAACTCAGCACAATTTTGTCTTTCGTTTTGCTAATCCATTATTTCAATATATTTTGTGTACAGGCCTATACATGCCTTTTAATGTAGCCTATATAGTTTTAATCTGTTTTCTCCGTTCACAGATGCACTGTAGGTTTGTGATGTGACCTTGTGTGAATCTGTGTTACAGTATTCTGCCATTTTTAATGGTTTCAAACACACAAAAAGCTGCATATTAGGCTACCTGCCATTCAGCCATTCATTTTCACTTAAATGCAGGCCTAATGCTTGGCAGTTCGTGACATATCCTCAGATAAATAAATGTTGGTGCATTGTCATTGCAACTTACTATGATGAATAAACAGCTGAGCGCTGGCATTTTACACGTTAAATGCGCCAGCGTCACATTTGCATAGGCCGTACTATGGTGTAGTATATTTTTCTGACTGTCAAGTTAAACCAAACGTTTATTTTGACGGGTTGCTGTGAAGACCTTTAGGGTCTTCATCATATGATGATATTTTTTTTCGCAAAAGAAACGGTAAAATGCTCATGAAATGACTCTCAGAGCAGTTCTAGAGATTATGTTCATGTGTTCATATACTCATATATTGAGGCGGCAGAGGCTAAAAACACTGCGAGTGTCACGCGTGTGTGAAGTAAACAAAACTGACATGCAACTCATCATTGTATCCATGCAGTTAATTATTAATCCATAGCTATCCGCCCTTTTCATGCTATTTCCGATATGTCGATGGCTTTAAAATAATCAAAAAACGGCTGACAAATATAGGCGGCCGACACATCAGTGCATCCCTATTTAGAAGTGATGTAGTACTTTTTTTTCTTTAACAAATAACTACTTGCATTTAACACTAATAACACCTGGTGGAACTACTACAATGAAGCAGAAACCTGCAGAAGCCGAAGCTCTTGAGCGAGGTGCAGAGGGGTCTGTCTGTCTTTTGCTCCTCTTTGGCTTGCTGGACGCCCAGAGCAAACTGTAGCAGCTCAGGGGGCAGAAGAGCACCGGTTCTCCTCACGTATCGCAGGACTCCACACACGTGACGGGCGTTTTGCTCTGACAGCAGCAACACGGACTGAGCCGCAGGAGAGGAGCTCTCGGCATGATCCTGTACGGGACGTCATGAAGCAAACTTCACATCCCTTTCTATTATAATTTAATCAACTTCACAAACGTCCAAAAAAAATTTTTTTTAAAAACAAAAATGAATCAGAACAGGTACCGCATCTGAAAGGTTTCTGAAATTCTCCGACAGGCAGAACAGGCGGCTGCCGAAGAGCTTCGGGGAGGTGGGAAACCCATAATGCACCACACACATGGCGTCCCGGATACCGAGAGCCTTAAGGCAGTCATTGGTAGTAACTAAAGGAGAAAGGAGAGTTCAGGGAAAAAGAAGACAGCAAACACAGAATGCTCTGTAATATTAACACATGGTTCTGTTTGATTATGTTTTAGGTAATCTTTTTTCAAAACATGAATTAACCTTCCCAAAATATTGCAGGCAAACTGCTGTCCCACAACCAAAAAACACATTTAAATAGTATTTAAGTATTCAAATCTTAGATGTTTACTACGATCATTCTATTATCTATTGAAATCCACAATAACATTTAAAATATTAGTAAGCTTAATATATATAAAATCATCATTTTATGGATCCTTTCAATTGGGTGGTGTGATTTTCCGAACCCTAACCACTAAATTTCAACTTATGAAAGTGATATTGAAATAATTTTTGAATTTTATTCCATTGATGTTTTTAAAATATAGCTTTTCGATTCTGTAAAAAAGTGAAGTTAAAAAAATATATTTTCTATTTTATTTATTATGAAACTTCCGCATTTTCATGTCACTACAGAAACAGTGTATGTTTTAGTCCTACTTTTCTGATCAGGAAATATTCATGTGTGTCCTTCTCTCTCATAGCTACAAGGTATGAAAAATATGTGTGCAACTTTAAAGAACATCAGTATCAAACAGCTTTTTTTCTGCAATTAAGCACAATTTTTTGGGTGTTGCTTCATAACATTTAGCTTTTATATGCGTACCACTGTTCAGAACTGTTCTAGCTAACCAAGTGCTGATTAGCATCTTTAAGCTAGGTTCAAAAGTATCTAAAACTGTCACTACCGAAAAGTCCTAATTATTTAGTAGTGACAAAAGGAAACCTCTTTAAATCCTTTTTTTGGGGGGGGAACTAAATTTTAGTACAGTTATACCATTTTAGCATGTGGGTTACAATTCAGTAATGTGATGTGGCCGCTACCAATACACATTCACTACCGAAAATGTGCAGACACAACTGGAACATCGGATGTTTTGTCAAACATAAAAGTATATTGAATTATCAACTAAGATATTATGATAGTTTTTGGTTCAATGTATATTTAAACTAATGAATCCTTAACCTTGAAATCAGTATGATTACCTTTATGCTTTTTACAAAGAAAAATTTGATTAAAAATACAACAAATCTCATAAATTACACTTGAAATATTAAAATTGCAATTGTTATTGATTTACCTCTGAAAACTTTAATAAAATAGGAAAAAATATATTTATAAAAAAGATGTAAACAAAATCTTAATAGATAAGTACCATCCTTCTTATTATATTATATATTACCGTTTCAGTACTGACAATTTTGGGAGAAGACAAATATTTCCCAAACTTTCTGAAAACACAATATGAGAATTAATTGCACAATTACTAGAAATGTGTACCTTGGATATTATACAATTTGCATACATACAAAATGTATGGGGGGAAAGAAAAACAAAAAATCATGTTTCCAATGGCCCATATAGTTCAATAATTGATGTAGAGCAAATAAAGGATAACAGAGGTAACCTAAAGAGAACATTTACATTAAATGTTCCAAAAATGAACCAAAAATTGTCAGCTGAAATAAACCAAGAGAAAACAACTTAAAACCAGAAACAGATTAAGTTTGACAGCTGAAATGTCACATTACAAATACGTACCCAGAATGACTTGCGTTCCATGGCCGATGTCTTTTCTCCACTGATCAATGACAAAGTCAAACTGATCTGTCAGATCTTCATGAGCTTTCAGTGTAAACACAGCAGTGTTGACCACAGCCTGAATGACAGAAAAAATCCATCAGAAGCAGGAGCCAATCAGCATCAAGGCATTAGTGGCTCAAAATATTGCCATAATGTCAACTAGTACACATTTAAACTGCCAGACGAAAATCGACAACCTCTCATTAAATTATATTAAAATTATAATGTTAAGCATGAGAGCTACATTTAGATTATGGTGGATTACATTCTTAAATCTGATTGGTGGATCATGACTCATCCTTCACTGTGATTGGTGGAATTCTGTACCTTATACACATGCTCCGTCTCCTCAGCAGAGTTAGTAATGATGAGGGTTTTCTGGGGTTTGGGCGGGTGGAAGTCCAGCGAACTGAGCAGAACGGAGATCTTATCACAGTCCAAACACAACTGAACCCTCTGAATGTAAAACACAGACAGGAAGTCAAAGCTCACAGAAGGCAGTAGAGAAATAACTTCATTTCTGCGGACTGACCTGATGTACTCTGCCGTACAGAGCTGCCTCCTCCATCACGGTTATGATGATGGAAGGGTAAATCATGTGTTCTCTGACCAGACCCTCTATCCCAGCGCTCCAGCGGCTGCCCACCGCAATGATCTGCCTGGGGCACCTGGACCTCTCCTCTCCAGAGACCACCTTCTGGAAGTGCTTCAGGATTACAGACATCTTCACAAAGAGATAAAGAACAAAAAGCCGGTCAAAACATATTCACAGTAGGTATCAAATGCTACGAATCTTCTATTGTATCACCTGCTCAGGTGCTTGTGAATAAAGCACATCAGCCTCATCCAGCACCAGGTGACACAGTCTCAAGAACAGGAAGCACTGAGCATCCAGCAGCCTCGTCATGGTAAATGGTGTTGTCACCAGCAACTGACCTTTAACACCCCAAAGAAAGACACAGCAAATGAGATAAAAATCTGCATAATTGGAGTAAAACAGATGAACACTCACAGTTCCTCTGGATCTTGAATTTTTTGGGCTCCTCCTGGTCCACACCCAGCAGCACACTGGTGGGATGGAGGTTGTAAGTTGCTTTACTGTCCTCCAGGAGCTCCAGCACTGTCTGAACCTTCTCCCAGCCCGGACAAAGGATCACTGCTATGGGCTGCGCACAGAGAGAAACTGAAGATGTGGCAGCAAAACTGGGACCAGATCAGTAAAAGTAAAGTGAGTCTTGCGCATAAACAGTGTAGGCTTTTCCAAAAGTACCACATCAAATTACACCATATTTTCTTTCTAAGCCATATTAAGTCTGCAAAATTTAAAACCCTTGTTTTAGCATCACTCGATGTTATATGATTGGCATGGGGCTTTTCCAAACTAGGGTTCGTACAGATACTGTAAAACTGAATTACAGATTTTTCAAGCACTTTTCAAAACACTACTTTTTTTTGATTTTCAAGGACTTCTCTTTCACATTCTAAAAAACAATACAAATAAAAAATAAATAAAAAAATAAACATAAATAAAAATACACTAATAACACAAACTAGCAATACAATTAGATAGCAATAGCAATAAAATAAAGTGAAGCACATGCAAAGTATTAATACTAAAGTATTACAAAGTACACTACACTTTTACTGTAGTAAAGCCAAGGTTAATGTTCTTAAGGGATTTTCAATTGTGTATTTTTTTGTTTTGTTTTTATAACTGTACTGCCTTAATTGTTTGATGTTTTCTACTATTTAGGAAAAAAAATCTGGGAAAAAAAGATTCTCGAAATTACTTTGAAAATTTTGAAATACAAATGATTCGCCATATGCTCTCCAAAGTCCTAAACTGAATCAAATGATTCACAAACCCACACCGAAAATCCGATCTAGGTCAAATGATGCATGATCCACGCTCCAAAGTCCCGATCTGAATAATGATTCCTTAACCATTATTTCAGATCAGGACACAGGATTTCAAATAGTGAATCGCAAATCATTTGATTTAAATCATTCAATTCACGAAATGATTCACAAACCCTTTCCGATCTAAATCAAATGATTTGCGACATGCGATTTGAAGTCCCGATGTGAAACAAATGATTCGCGATCCAATCGAAACGCTTCGAAACAGTGAATCATTTTGCGACGCTTTGGAGTTTCGAAAAGCTCAGTTTCACCCATCACTATGTGCTTTTTAAAATCGTTTAAAGCAATATCGAAACTCGAAAATGAATGGTTCTTTTAATTGGATCTGGTTTTTGCTAGTGAATCGCTTGAAATGAATGATCGAAGTCACAAGTTTGATTCAATTGGAGCGGTTCCAGCACAAATGACTCCACTGATTTGGTTCAACTGTTTCTCTTCACATTTGCCATGTTTACACAACACTGACACTGTCAGTACTACTACTTGCTTAGCTCAATTGTTTTCTGACATAAACTGAAATAAGTGAAAAAGGGATAATGCGTTTTGAATGTGAAGTCCCGACCTGAAACAAATGATTTGTGATACACGATCCAATTGAAGCGCTTCGAAACAGTGAATAATTTTGTGACGCAATCGTTCAACTGATTCCAAGTTTTGAAAAGCTCAGTTTCACCCATCACTACGTGCATTTTAAAATCGTTACAAGTGATGTTAAAATTCGAAAATGAATGGCTCTTTTAATTGAATCAATTTTTTGCTAGTTGGATCACTTGAAATGAATAATCAAAGTCAAGAGTTTTTAAGTATTCATAGCAGTTTCAGCATAAATGACTCAATTGATTTGGTTCAACTGGTCCTCAGCCATGTTTGCACAACACTCTCAATACTAATACTTGCTTAGCTTGATTGTTTTCTGACATTACTGAAATAAGTGAAAAAGGTTTTGCGTGAAAATTGCGTGAATTTTGTGTGAAACAGTATGTGCTTATTGACAAAATTAAATGCTTATTGTTTCACAGATACATTGTCTGTCAATAATTCAAGCACTTTTCAAATACCTCTTCAGGAATATTGCTATTTTCAAGGGTTTTCCAAGCCTTAAATTTTTAAAAGTCAAATTCAAGTACTTTAAGCACCTTGTATGAACCCTGGCATACATTTAAAAAGCCTCATTTTGGCATTAATGTTGTCTACAAATGTGATACAAATGCACTGACCACCTTTTACATGCGTATTAGATACGTGTGACTGGATCGCCAAGTGATGTGCAACTTTATTCTTCTCTTATCTACAACAGAGCAGTGAATCTCACCCCAGCGCGAGCAGCGAGACTGGAGACGACAGAAACCGTCTGTAAGAGCATCAGCAGAGGAGGAATGTAGGACAGAGGATTGTCACCGCTGTGCGATACCAGTACCGTATCAAAACCTCGTGCCACAGCGGGCCAGCAGTAACTCTCTGCTACATTTGGTCCATTATATTTCCTCCACAACAGGAACTAAAAATAAAACAAAAACAACCAGATACAACAGGCAAAGTAACATTCATACAGCTGTCCAATTACACCTCATATTTTTTCCATTTCTAAACACTAACAGCAAGAAGTTAATTGAGTTGGACTGACTTTCATAGCATTTTGCAATAGAAATTTTGCAGTGAGTGTTTTTATATGCATGTTGATTAACCTTTCTGAATTTTTCACTGATGGGTGCACGTGTGAGGTTACTGCAGGGTTCAACACGAAGGGCGGCGTGCACTAAAACTCCTGAGTGACCCGGATCACAGCGTACAACCTGTGAAACAGTACAGGCGAAAATAAATACCAAATACATTTAAGATCTAAAAAATTACAAAATACAGAAAGCGAACAATGAGGCTCTTACTTTGGCATCAAGAGACTCCTGTTCTGGATTGAGTGGATCAGGGTTCAGAAACTGCATGAGTCTGTCCACAATTAAAAAAAATTAAAAAAGGGTGAATAGGTGAAAAAGATGTGGTGTACAAGATCAAATGAATATGACTGACAAACATGTTTTAGCCCCAAGAGGCAATTAAAGTTTAGAAGTAATGTAAAACCTACCTAGAAGAGGTCAGTTGATCTTCAAGACTGGGCTCTTGTGAGACAGCTGCCACTTTCTGCTCTTCTGAGGAGTCACTCGCACTATGAAGACACACAAGGAAAACCACATTTTCATATCAACCAGGTGGGTTGCAGAATGACTCAGTCTCAAGTAAGTATAATCAGGCTGGTTTCAGATTCACTTGACGGCAATCGGACACACTTATGTTCGCAAACAGTGCTGCCACCTTAAAAAAAATAAAAGTGTGTTTGGTCCTACCGTGATGGTGAACCTGCAGCTGGTGTTGAAACGCTGCTGCTATTGTCAGTTTGATCAGAACTGTACTGCTTCTCTTCAACAGACTGAAAATATTAAGTGTTTTATTTCACAGTCACTCATTTTCTGACCATTATTTGCAAGTTTACTTTAATTTCAGAAGATACAAAAATAGCCATCTGGAAATGTTATTAGCAATAAAACAAAACTTTGAAAGACACATCAGTGCTTACTTGAGGAATCTGCTTTGAATGTAAAAGTGCGTTTAACTTCATGTATCTGTGAAAGGAAAACAAGTAACTTAATTACTTAACGTCATACCTGACGTCATACTGTTTACTAAACTACTGCTGGCAAGTCATCTGAATTACTTCATATATGTGACCCTTGATCACAAAACCAGTCATAAGGGTTAATTTTTTGAAACTGAGATTTATACATCATCTAAAGGATAAAAATAAATAAGCTTTCTATTGATGCATGGTTTATAAGGATAGGACAATATTTGGCTGAGATACAACTATTTGAAAACTCAGGAATCTGAGGGTGAGAAAAAAAAAAAAAAAAAGACATTGCCTTTAAATTTGTCTAGATGAAGTTCTTAGCAATGCATGGTAGGAATATGGTAGGAAATTTACTAATTACCTTCATGGAACATGATATTTACTTAAAACCCTAATGATTTTTGGCATATAAGAAAAATGGACCATTCTGACCCATACAATTTATTTTTGGATATTGCTATAAATAGACCCATGCTACATAAGACTGGTTTTGTGGTCCAGGGTCACATATTTCAGTTTAGACTGACTTAACGAAAATGCTAATTCAATCAAAAACTCCTTTATATATGAGCTATGAGCTATTAAGTTAGAAGGAAAAATCTTACTGAAGCTTTTGTGCATCAGTCTGACCACAGTGTTTATCTGTGAATATGTCCGTGGCTTCGGCTCTGATGCGCCATCCTCTGCCAATCTGAATCAAACCACAGAAATTAAAGTTTAACTGGCAGAGACACACACACACACACACACACACACACACACACACACACAATTCAATAGCACTATAAACAGACACTTACGGTATCGGTTCCAGCATTGCGGGTCAATTTTGAGACTTGAGGGTTAACCTGAGATGGCATGAATGCTTCCTCTGACTCTTGTGGTTTCTGCTTCTCTGAATGAGAAAATACTACTGTTTCTGAATGAAAAACAAATTAAATTTGGTGTGATTAATTATTTAATAGAAAAAAAAAAAAGATTCTTGCAGAATCTGCAAAATGTTAATTATTTTACCGACATAAGAGGGAACATTCAAAATGCATGTTATTTTTTTATTTAGTACTGACCTGAATGAGATAGTTCACATAAAAGATGTTTACATGTAGTCCTCAAGAGAAAATAATAGTTGAATTTATAAAAATGACCCTGTTCAAAAGTTTACATACACTTTATTCTTAATACTGTGTTGTTCCTGAATGATCCACAGCTGTGTTTTTTGGTTTAGTGATAGTTGTTCATGAGTCCCTTGTTTGTCCTGAACACTTAAACTGTCTGCTCTTCAGAAAAATCCTTCAGCTCCCACAAATTCTTTTTGTGGGTTTTTCAGCATTTTTGTGTATTTGAACCCTTTCCAACAATGACTGTATACTGTATGATTTTAAGATCCATCTTTTCACTTTGAAGACAACTGAGGGACTCACATGCAACTATTACAGAAGGTTGAGATGCTCCAGAAGGGGAAACACTGCATTAAGAGCTGAGGGGTGTAAACTTTTTGCACTTGAAGAGCAGGGTAAATTTAACTTATCTTGTCGTCTGGGAAACATGCAAATTTCTTCTGTATCAATGAGTGTTTGAACCTTCTGTAATAGTTGCATGGGAGTCCCTCAGTTGTCCTCAGTTGAAAAGATGGATCTTATAATCATACAGTCACTGTTTGAAAAGGTTCAAATACACAAATATACTGAAAAACCAAGGAATTTGTGCGACCTGAAGGATTTTTCTGAAGAACAGCAGGCAGTTAAACTGTTCTGGACAAACAAGGACTCATGAACAACTATCACTAAACAAAAAAACACAGCTGTGGCTCATTCAGGAAACAACATAGTATTAAGAATCAAGTGTATGTAAACTTTTGAACACAGTCATTTTTATAAATTCAACTACTACTCTTGTGGACTATATGTAAGCGTCTTTCAGTATTAAATAAATTCAGGTCGGTACTAAATAAAAAAATAACATGCATTTTGTATGATCCCTCTTATTTTGACATGATAATTACCTTTTTGCAGATTCTGCACGGTGTATGTAAACTTCTGACCTCAACTGTATCTCTGAAAATTGTCCTAGCTCAGCTATTGCTAATATGTGATATAGTTGGTGTATTTTGTAATTTAATTCAAAATTAAGCCATAATAATATAAGTTAGATGTCCATATATGCATATATTTATTCACTATTTACCTTGATCTTGTGGATCATCGTTCTGCTCTTTTCTGATGAGAATATCTGGTGGTGGAGCTTTGACAGGACAGCACCCTTTCATTTCTAAGAGCTGCTGAGGGCTGGAGTAAATGTCCCATGCCAGGCTGACAGGAGCACGATCTCCATTTCTGTTCCCTTTCAGCGTACTGGATTTCTCACTCATGAAACAGGCAAACTTCTTCGCCACGAGCTCATGGTTCACACAGATCTACACAAAGACAGTGAACTGACACTTAACATTTAACCTGAAACACCTGCAATCTCACTTGTTAAAAAACTGTGTTTTGAGGTTGACAATGTCATGTGAACATATTTTACCTTTGTATTATTGATAGTCAAGTAGAGTTCAATGGCACAGAAGCCAGCTTGTGTTTCACACAGGACGGCTTCAACCAGAGTTGACACTAAAAAACAATCAAAGCCTCAAAAATCACTAAATACTCACAGGAAACATGATCTGGAATAACCAAAGCACACTTTACTTCTTACTACCTTGTAATAGATTGTGCAGGTATTTTGTAGCAGAGCTGTCCCATGTTGAAGATGGACTGAGATGGAGACACATACAAACAGTGGCTCAGAATGCATGTGAGAAACAAAGTGATGAAAAAAGGTTTCTTCAGGAGATTTAACTTACACAAGCTCTGCTGTGTTTTCAGAGATGGGCACCTGAAGAGTCATCGGACAAATTCCTGCCAATTTAAAGCGTCTGACTCTGAAAGGAAGCTGCAGGAACTTCTCAAGAGGAGTTCGTACACTGAAAGTAAATTTACTTATGCATTATAAAAAAGTAGACATAAACTCTCTATGAATCCAAGTACAAATGTAATGTGGAATTAAGTTTTGTGACAATTGTGCTTTATCAGATAGGAACTACAAAATTCCCCATACTCATCTGCTCCAACGATGATTCGATCTCCGTGATCTACTAACAAGCACCAGGCCTGAGTGTCTACGGTCCCCTGAAAGACAGACTCAACTACAGCTCGACACCAACTCTTCAGAGCCAGACTGAACACCACACACACCTGAGAGAGGAGACAGGAAACTTACAGGACCAATATCTGGAAAAAACACCTGTAAATATCAAATATACTCTCTCAAAACACTCTCTTTTTTCCATTTTAAATGAACATCAACATTTCAGTTCAATATTTATACAAAAACAAATTTTAAATGACAAAAATGGTCATCCCTTTTAAAGGAGAAGTCCACTTCCAGAACAACAATTTACAAATAATGTACTCACCCCCTTGTAGTCCAAGATGTTCATGTCTTTCGTACAGAAATTATGTTTTTTGAGGAAAACATTTCAGGATTTTTTTCCATATAATGGACTGATATGGTGCCATGATTTTGAACTTCCAAAATGCAGTTTAAATGCAGCTTCAAATGATCCCAAATGTAGTTGTAAATGATCCCAGCCGAGTAAGAAGGGTCTTATCTAGCGAAACGATCGGATATTTTAATAAAAAACAAAAAAACAAAATTGATATACTTTAGTCTTGCTCATCTTGTCTTGCTCTGCCTGGACTGTTTTTGTTCCAGTTCATGACAGTTAGTGTATGTTGAAAAACTCCCATCTCCCTCAACTTCAAACTCCTTTTTACCATTTTTACCATGTACACTTTGCAAAGACTGGGTTAGTACTTCTGCAGTGATGTAGGATGATTTTGAAATGAAAATACAATTGGAGTTTTTCAACATACCCTAATTCATGAAAAGAAAGGCAAGACAAGCATTTGAGATTAAAAAGTATTTAAACTGTATTATTTCTATGAAAACAACCAATCGTTTCACTAGATAAGATCCTTCTTCAACTGGGATCATTTACAACAGCATTTGTGATCATTTGAAGCCGCATTTAAAAGTTCAAACTCAGGGCACCATATCAGTCCATTATATGGAGAAAAATGCTGAAATATTTCCTCAAAAAGCAATTTCTTAATGACTGAAGAAAGAAAGACAAAAACATCTTGGATGAAAAGGTGTCTATATTATATGTGAATCTTTGTTTTGGAAGTGGACTTCTTTTTGTATGTTTTTAATCAATTGTTTTCCTTCATTGCTTCATTTTAAGTTAGTAAATTAATTTTAAGTCATAGTAGATTTTTTTAAGCCCCAACTAGACCAGCATGTTACGTCACGGGACAGATCAATCTCTTAGAAGTATTACGTCAACTACCCAAATATTCTGTATAAAACATTGCCCTTATAAATACACAGTCGAGATCAAAAATTTATATACACCTTGTAGAATCTGCAAAATGTTAATTATTTTACCACAATAAGAGGGATCATACAAAAGCATGTTACTGTTTATTTAGTACCGACCTGAATGAGATATCACATAAAAGATGTTTACATATAGTCCACAAGAGAAAATAAGTTAAATTTATAACAATGACCCCTTTCAAAGGTTTATATATGCTTGATTCTTAATGCTGTGTTATCCACAGCTGTGTTTCTTTTTTGTTTGTTTTTTTGTTTAGTGATAATTGTTCACGAGTTAAACTGCTGCTGTTCTTCAGAAAAATCCTTCAGGTCCCACAAATTCTGTTTTTTCAGCATTTCTGTGTAACTGAACCCCTTCCAGCAATGACTATGATTTTGAGATCCATCTTTTCACACTGAGGACAACTGATGGACTCAAATGCAACTATTTCAGAAGGTTCACTCAGTTGTCTTCAGTTGTCCTCCCCCTTTTCAGTCGGAAAGGGTTTAAATACACAAATATACTGAAAAACCAAAAGAATTTGAGGGACATGAAGTATTTTTCTGAAGAAAAGTGGGAATTTTAACTGTTCAGGACAAACAAGGGACTCAAGAACAACTATCACTTTAAAAAGCAAACAAAACACAGCTGTGGATCATTCAGGTAACAACACATTAAGTGTACGTAAACTTTTGAACGGGGTCATTTTTAGAAATTCAACTATTATTTTCTCTTGTGGACTATATGTAAACATCTTTTATGTGAAATATCTTATTCAGGTCGGTACTATATAAAACATAACATGCATCATGTATGATCTCTCTTATTTTGGTAAAATAATTAACATTTGCAAATTCTGCAAGGTGTATGTAATCTTTTGACCTCAACTGTATATCCATATGTTCTGTTATGACATACCAGCCCCTCCTTCAGTTCAGCAGGCTTTAGTTTTTGAACATCCAGGTTGACTTTATGGTAGAAGAGGTTCATTTTCACTTTCAGGTTCTCATATTCCTCTGGACTGTCCGGTTGAACGCCTGGTCCTTTCAGAACTCGAGCCCACAGACATCCGGGATCTTCAATCTGACACAAAACAGAGATAGAGTGTGTGTTATTTACGACTGGAGGAGTAGAATGAATATTTATTACATTTTTGTTTTAAAAGCGCTTCTTGTCAGCTTTTTGTGTTTTTATTACCATATACTGTACACATAAAAAAAACCACACACACAAAAGGAAGATTGCTTTCTTTTTTAATATGTCTACGAAGACAAAAACAGCATTAATCCTCAATGGTTTCTCTGATGACATTATGACATTTTGAAAGTGGCGACTGTGCGCTACATGTGCTGAGCATTTGTTAACCATAACTCATGTAATGTACAAGTAAATGAAAATGTGAAGAAAAAAAAATGCAAAGTTTAGAGTTCATATTAAAAGAACTGTTTTTTTTTTTTGCGAACGACCCAAAATTTGATAAATAAGTAGTATTAGAAATAAGCCAATACTGTGCTGCACTACTGACAAACATTTCTGCCTACTGTAAAACTTGGAAAAAGCCACTTCAGTGCAAATACACTAAATCTCATCAAAAATTATTTTGAAAATGTCACCCAGCCTTTTTTTTTTTGCAAACAATTAATAGTGTTACATATTTCACATCCCAACAAGAGCCTTACTACCAGGGTTATTATAACTAACTAAAAGCATAAAAACATTTATTTTATATTTAAAACTCACTTTACTTATTTCTAAAATAATTTTACTTAAAAAAAGAAAGAAAATTTAACTGCTATCATTTCTCATTTTCATATTCTTTAACATGAATATGTACTACAATAAATAAATCTGAAATAAAAATTACTAAAACCATATAAACACTAGAAAAAAAGATAAAAATGACAAAAATAAAATAACTTTAAAATCAACTTTAATAAATTTAAACTATTTTAAAAACAAATTCAAAACTAATATTAATATTAATGATACTAAAACAATACTGATTGCTTCATGCATGATAGAAACAACTGTTATGTCGTGCTTTACCTTGATTATTTGTATTTCTAACATTTCTTCAATTTCCACTGCAAAGCCTGCAAAAGAGTGAATAAGAATAAGCTAAAATGCTTTAAAAAGCTCATTCAGTATTAATTACAAGACATCAACATGACAGCAAATGTACAGTCAGTGTACAGTGCTGTGAAACAGTATACATCTCATGAAAATAACACAATAAGCATAAACCGTTTTATTAGGATGCTCTGAACGACTTAAGGTAATTTGAGAAAGAAATCACATCACAAATTCTGCAATTTCTAATTTATGTAAAAAGACTAAACAGACAATTATATGATAATCCTACAAGAAATTACACTTGCAAAAGAGAGTAATTCAGCTAGTGAGTGTAGGGGATAACTTATGTTTGCACAAAGAAGATCACTTCTGTAAATAATCTTTTTTGTTGTTGTTTTAAAGGTCAGTCAGATTTGTATTATTTGTTGACATATATGCCATCACCCATCCAAATAGCCCAAATGAAGCACTCACAAATTGCTTGCTGTCAAATTCTGGTTCAACCAATGGCGTAAGTACAGACCAGGACAATTTGCTGAATCACGGCAAATTAGGAGTATTTAAGAAACCTGCTGGGGAAAAAAGTCAACAGTTAAAGTAAAATCAAACTCCCACAGGGTTTGCCACTGCTATTTAAAAATATCCAAAGCCTCCATTACTAAAAACACAATGAACCAGCACGAACTAGCAACAATGACAACTTGTGTCGTTCTTGAGAAGGTAATGGAACAACAAGCAGACAACACGATAACAAATAAACAAGTTAATATGGAGTAACTTACATTTTAGACACAATATTGCGTCACTTTGTCTGTTTTCCAAACAAAGCCACAGCAGAACCACCGCAGAGCCGAGCAGCACTTGAACTCACTCCTGAATCTCTTCAATGAATCGTTGTTTTTGAACAAAACTGTCGAGTCACTGATTCAATGACTCGTTCGGCCGTTTGAACGAATCGGTTGAATGAATGATTGACTGTCACAACTTCAAGACGGTCATTTGTTGCCACCTACCGGAGTAAAAACATCAAAACCAGTAAAACGTCCAAGTTTGACCAATCAGATGACTGTTTTTAATAATTAATGAAGTGTTTATCCATGTATAACTGCAGAAGCACCACACTGAACTATAAACAGCACATTCGCAGGAGTTAACGGAAGATACTAAAGTTACAGGACAGGTGAGACTTTTAAAGCGATATAAATCGTAAAATAGACATTTCGCTGGCCTTTATATTGGATGTATTATAAAAGTTTGTAAGTTTAAGCTAATCCTTTTGCGCAGTTAATGCTACAGGCAACTGAAAATGTTGTTTCTGCCTGCTGTGGCGCTTCTTAACAACATTAAAGTTTATTAATCGTTAAATGCTTCAATTAGTAATGTTAATAACGTTCGTGTGGTGCAAAATATATGATCATTTATGCATAAAATACGAAAAAATATTCTTACCTCTCTGACTATCAAGAGAAGCTAGCGACGTTGACGTGGAATGTACGTGAACATCAATGACGTCATCAATCAGTTGAGCAGAGATTCACGTGCAGCAAATAATTTGGTACCTTAGGTTTAACTACGTTTGCGTAAATATATTAAATATTTGGGAAAACGCTTTGCTTAGTCTATTAAAACGCACTTTTGATCGTTGTAGACACTTAGTCGTTAAAGCAGGCGAAGCTGTTATATTATTTTATTATACAAATCAAAATGTCAGTGTGTATTCTGATGAATAAATGTCATATTTACTAATATAATGAATGATACAAAATATCTTCACATATTAAACTTCCAGTCCGTGTCTATTAGGTTTGAGTCAAATGCATTAATTGTACTTAAAACAAAACAAAACAAAACAAAACTTTTGGGTGAGCTATTCTCTGTTGATCTTTAAGATGATGATTAAAACCTCAAAACATATCAGTATTGTACCTTTGAGAATTTGTCTGACATTTTCAGTAATTAATAAAAGTCTTTTAAAAGCCCTTAGGAGCTTTGAACATAAAAGACAGAAAATTTACAGGCACCATCACTCCAAACAATCAGTAAAGCCCCTTTTAGACAGAAATTTAAACATTAAACATTTCTCTGTTAGGCTTTATACTGGTACAATCTGAGTGGGCAGATGTTCATGGCTTTAGGTTTATAAATGAATTATATATATATATATATATATATATATATATGAATGCAAATTTGTGCAAGTTTTAGCGTGGCATAATACCAAAAAAATCAAGATTTCTTTGTTTTAATGGTGCATTGAGGCTAAAACTGCATTCTGATACATTTTGATATGATCTGACTTCTACACACAGATGTCTTCTTTTCTTCGACTAAGAAATGGGAGAAATAATCATGCAGGTTGTATCATACTTCTTATGAGCATTTTATTTGGTGTTTGTTATATGCAATGGAAATATACAACGCAAAAACACAGGAATTATACTGTGAGGGACAAATATATGATCAGTCTATAATTTTAAGGGTAGGTTTATTTAAACAGTGAGAGACAGAATAACACACACGCACACACACACAAATCCAGAAAAAAGGCATTTAAAAAAGTTATACATTGATTTGCATTTTATTGAGTGAAGTAAGTTTACCCTTTCGCAAAGCATGACTTAGTACTTGGTGACAAAACCATTGTTGGCAATCACAGAGCTCAGACGTTTCTTGTAGTTAGCCACCAGGTTTGCACACATCTCCGGAGGGATTTTGTCCCACTCCTCTTTGCAGATCCTCTCCAAGTCATTAAAGGAGTAGTTCACTTCCAGAACAAAAATTTACAGATAATTTACTCACCCTTTTGTCACCCAAGATGTTCATGATTTTCTTTCTTCAGTCGTAAAGAAATTATGTTTCTTAAGGGAAAACATTTCAGGAATTATCTACATATAGTGGACTTCAATGGTGCCTCCAAGTTTAAACCTCCAAAATGTAGTTTAAATGCAGCTTCAAAGGGCTCTAAACAATCCCAGCCCATTTCCCATCAGGATGCCCATTTTCCACAAGTTGATATGATTCTTTAGGGTCTTAATGAAAAGTCTCTAATATACTTTGATTAAAAATTCTCAATGGTTTTGTAAAACAACACCCTTTTTACCTTGTCAAAATTAGCTCTTCAAAAATAATCTCATTCTAAGGGGTTGTTCCTTTAAATGCAAATGAGCTCTGCTCACCCCGCCCCTCTCTTCTCTCTGTGGAGTGACGATCTTGTTTACATTAGCCGCATTTAGCTGCATTTAGCTGCATTTAGCCGCGTTTAGCCGCTAAACTTCCTAACTACGACGTTATAAGGAAAGGCGCAAAGATTCATAAAAAAAGCTTATACTCCCTTCTGCTGTAAGTGAAGCTGGATCACAAATGATTTGTGCGAACATAGACGGATATATGTAGATCGGGAGGTGCATTCCCTTCACAAACAAATGTAATCCACTGCATCTTCAGCAGCTCAGATGTCAGGAGTAAATGACGACCACTATGTTCATTATTACATCCAGCAACACAACACCTCAATCGCTCAATCGGAGATATTCTTGTCTAACTTACATCCCTGCTCCAGCATCGAAACATGAGAAGTTACTGGACTGTGACAGCTGGTCTGAGGTGAGAGCTCATGTCAATCAACTATCGTGGGAGCGGCCTCTGTCGGTGTGACGGCGCACCGACAGGCATCTGAGAATGGCTTGATTTGAAAAAGGGCTTTAAATCTGAATATATATTAAAATATATGGAGTGAGCAGAGGGTTTTCTTTTAAGTTAAAAAGTATAGCTTTAATTTAAGGTTTGTTTGTATTGTATTTTTTTTATAACATGCAGTAGAAGAATAAAAAGGCAAAACAAATGTTTTGGTTAATAAAAAGGTTTAAAAATAAACACATTTAGAGGAAATATCAGGCATAGGGGGGGCCTTGCAAAATTGACCGGAGAAGGAGGTGGGCCCCAGCATAAAAAAGGTTGAGAAATCCTGCTCTATGAGATTATGATCATTCATCTTTCTTAAAGATAATGAGCAGTCTAGAGAAGGGAGTAATCCAAATCTGATGGTCAGGCGGACATGAATGAATTAACTTAATTATGTGACCCTGTCTCAGGGTCTCTTGCTCTTCCGCTTGCCGCCTGGTTTAGCAGTGGCCTGAATGGGCGAGGCGGCTGCCTTGCGATCGGCTCCACAGCATTGCTTAGCTGGAGGCTGTGCGGGGGTGACAAGCTGGCCAAAGCACTGCAGCTGGGTGGAGGCAGCAGCTGATCACTGGGGCAGGATGTGCTTAATGGCCTCAGTCTGCTTCTGTGCAGACGAGGACTGCTGGGTGAAGTTCTCAAGGCGTTTAGAAACATTATCTTATCGGTATTCCTCATGTCAGCCAGACACAGGCAGAGTTGGCGCTCCTGGATCACCAGCGTGGACATTGCACGACCCAAAGATAGCACAGTGACCTTTGTCGCACGAAGCACGAGATCAGTTGCAGTCCGTAGTTCCCTTAGGACCTCCATGTCGTGCACCACCCTCGACCTCCCTCGTGCAGGTCCTTCAGTGCTTTTACCTGTTGGATCTGCAATAACGCCATAGCGTGTAGGGCAGAGACAGCTTCTCTGCAGGCCACATAAGCACTGCCGGTCAGAAGAGACAAGTACTTACAGGCCCAGGAGGCGAGGCACGACTTGTCCCACCAGGTGGAAGCGGCACTAGGACACAATTGCTTCGCTACCGACCGCTCCACGGGAGGGACCTCTGTATACCCCCTCGCTGCCCCGCCATTGAGAGAGGTGAGGGAGGAGGAGCCTCCCTGACGGTTTCTGGCAGTAAAAGCTCCACCACAAAGGTAAGAGGAAAGGTACCAGGGTGGGGCCCTTATAACCAGCGCGAACCACCCCAAGAAACCAATCATCCATCCTTGAGGGTTTGGGACTCTGTGGCATAGCCACCATTTCTGGATCTGTATCAGGTATTGCCAACCACCTAGAAGGCAGCAGGATCATCCTCTCCAGACAGTTCTGGCTCACTCTCTGATGCAGCGATTGACATCCAGTCATTACCAATGATACGAGTGGTACCCCTGGAGAGGGCCAGCCCGTTGCTTGGGCAGTTTCACTGGCTGCGGAGTGCTTGTGGAGTGAGGAGCCCTGGGAGTTTGGTTCCTTGGAGAGGAATTCCTCACTGTCACCATAAGACCACCCAGGCGACTGTACCCAGACGCAACATCATGTTTACAAAGATGTAACATTGAGTTGGTACAGACACAACGTGAATACTCTTTTAGGATTGCTCTTTTAGTGTGCTGAAGCACACAGGGGAGATGGTAGCCTGCAACACAAACAGAGGGTTTTGCAGTTTGATGTCAAGTCACCTTTATGTATATACCACCTTTAACAATACAGAATTGTGTCAGGGCTGTACAGTATTAAATAGGAAATAGTACATCAACAATGCAAACGGGCAACAATAAACACTCAATTTTCAGGTAAAGGCAGTTAATCAAATACAATAAAATAAAATACAATATTGTGTAAAGAGAAAATGTCCCCAACTAAGCAAGCCAGAGGCGACAGCGGCAAGTAACCAAAACTCCATCGGTGACAAATGGAGAAAAAAAAACCTTGGGAGATACCAGGCTCAGCTGGAGGGGCCAGTTCTCCTCTGGCCAGACGCAGAGGACTCATCTGGTTCCTGTGGTCTTGTGCCGACGGCCGTCTAAGTGACGAGGTCTTCACTGGGGATCCGTCTCTGGGGCTCATCTAGTTGATGTGGTCTCCGCTGACATTCAGTGCTGTAGAGGTCGTCTCTAGGTGCTGATCCACCGTCTGGGCTGGGTTCGGACTGGATCCGGGGGACTGCAGTGACCATCTGATCTGGATACGGACTGGATCTGGTGGTTAAGGTGACCTTGGAATAAGAAAGAAACAGAAAGTAATATTAGCATAGATGCCATTCTTCTGACGATGCACCGAGTACATTGGGTATTATGGGAAGTGTTTCCGGTTCCGGTTGACCTAATTAATGCAGCCTAACTATCCTTTGACGGATTTGAATTATAGGAATATGTTGTTGTGTTATGTGTAAGCAAGGTTAAAGAGATGGGTCTTTAATCTAGATTTAAACTGACCTAGTGTGTCTGTGTCCCGAACAGTGTTGGGTAGATTGTTCCAGAGTTTGGGCGCTAAATAAGAAAATGATCTGCCGCCCGTGGTAGATTTTGATATTCTAGGTATTATCAAATTGCCAGAGTTTTGAGAACGCAGCGGACGTGAGGGACTATAATGCGATAAGAGCTCGCTCAGGTACTGGGGAGCTAAACCATTCAGGGCTTTATAAGTAATTAGCAAGATTTTAAAATCTATACAATGTTTAATAGGGAGCCAGTGCAGTGTAGACAGAACCGGCTAATGTGATCAAACTTTGATGTGTGCAACCACTCAAAAAGGGAAACGACCACCTTCCCAAAAAGTGTGTTGACTTGATCTGATTTTTACCGAAGCAGTCAGGAGCAGAACGAAAAAAAAAATGCTTGGCTCTGAAGCGAAAAGCTGAGTATGCATTTCACCTACTGCCTACTTGTGCTTGTGCTGCGACGAGCGGCAGCTAGATGCAATTATCGCATGCCAATGTGCATTGGCTCATTTAGTTTACACTTGAAGTAGATTGGTCTCTCCAGCAAGATTTCCAATTCATCGGTATCAACGTGACATTGAAAGTGATCGCGTGCAAGGAAACTACATTTATGTTACTTAAAACTCTTTAAAACTTGCTTTGATAAAAGAAGCTGACATTTGTATACCACTTGACCAGTATCATTTTACCAATGACTTTCTACTTTGAAACCATTTGAGCAGTAAATGTGAGGAAGTGAGCATAAACTGTCAGTCCAAAAAGTTATTGACATAGCACTCTAACAACTACACTGATCAGTCAAAGCATTAAAAGCATTAAAACATTTATTATATCATTAAAGTGGCACCAGTGAAGGGTGGGTTATATTAGGCATACTGCTGGGCAACAATTACAATTTTATTTTGGATGCAATTAATCGAGATTAATCATTGCCCAGCATTAATTAGGCAGTAAGCAGTCAGTTTTTAACTTAAATGCATTGGATGTAGGAAAAATAGGCAAGAGAAATGATGTGAGTGACTTTTACGAGGACCAAATAGTGGTTCCAACCCTAAACACAAGCACATATTAGCCAACTAAGTAGTATCAAATTATGAATAATTTTCTAAACTGCTAAAAAAAATCTCTTTTGCTTACTCCGTTTTCTTCAAAAAGATGAAACCACCATCAACAAAGACAGAATGGAGACCACCACAACTGAATCAGAGACGGGAAAAAACACATGGTGAGTGTTTAAAGTGTGCTTATTAAGCATTGGCTACATAAAAACAAAGGGTTATATCAGTGGGGAGATTTAGAGCACCAAGAGGAAGCTGGGTAGTGTTGTCATTTCTGGGAAGCTAGTCAAGGTATCAAATTTAATTGTAAAGGTGCCAGGCAGACAGAGGCTGTGTCCGAAAGCTCTAACAGGATAGATGTATCGTTCTCTGCCTTTGATTTCCCACAATCCTGTGCATGTGCATCAGCGTCATCGAGGGGAGGGGCTAACTTTTGATTGCATTTCTAGTGAGAAATAAGTATTGTAGTTGTTAAATATTTGTTTGGTCATCGCTTTTATGTTTTTTTTTTTTTAATTATTTAAAGGGGTTGTCTGCGGATACAGCAGCTTTCATAAGAGCCAGGGCTGAAAATGACACGGCTTTCACGGGCACAAAAACAGTGCTTTAAATGGGTGGAAATTAGTTTTTGACCAAAAGTGTTGTTAAAAATTGTAAATGTCAACGTTAATCTTACATTATTTGTGGTGCGTATGTAAAAAGTCTTTACTGTATGACTTACCATTGCCTTATGTTGTGATGTACAGAGGTAAAATTCAACTCAAAATACATCATGTTTGAAACAAACTAGCTTATTTACTTGTTCAAAAGATTTGTCTTTGTGAGATATTACAAGGTTAGATTATCAATGTGCTTTTAATTGCACTATGTTTCTTCAGGAGATTGGTCTCCAGGAAAAAGTGACACCTCTTCAAGCTTGTAAAAAGTGGGACAACCTAAAGAAAAAATACAAGGTATTTGCATACATGCATTTATATACATGTCAGACCCTTTGGGCTGTTTTTGTCTGTTGTTTCCCTTGTATGCCCATATTTGGTCCTTCTGTTTCCGTTTCTTGTTTATACGTCATTGTCTCATTGTCTTCCCCTGAATGGTTGGTTATGTGTATTTAAGTTTGGTTGAGTCATGTTTAGTTTGTCGGTGATTGTATTGTCAATCTGTTTTCGTTCATGTACGTTGGTTGGTTTTTGGATTTCCCCGCTGTTCCCATTTGTTCCTGCCTACTTGTGGATTATTTAATAAACTTGCGTGCATTGGACTTTCTCGTCTGCTCCTCATTCCCTCACACAACACCCGGCGTGACAGAATCAACGACCAACAACAACATGGACGCTGAGGAGAGGATTATGAGCATTCGGCGGGCAGGGAGGCCGTTGGAGCAATATGTGAAGGAATTTTTGGACATTTGCCATCTGGTGAGTTGGAACGATACCATGATTAACACAAGTTTTCTAATGGGGCTAAATGATAGCCAGCTACTCAGTTCGATATCTTTTGAGGATCGCTGCAAACCTGTTGCAGAATTTCTCAACCTTGTCCTAGCCCGTAGTCATTCCAATTTCTATGTCGATGTGGAAGATTCTAATCTTCCCCCCATTAGAGAACACGTGGCCGCTCCAGCTCACCACCAGCCAGCCTCCTCCACATACTGTTCCGACGAGCCCGCTCTGTCCGGTCTTCCCTCGCTCCCTTCTGCTCTACATAACTCCTCCCTCAACGTCAGCCCGGCGCCCACGGCCGGCACTCGGACGCCGCCCACGGCCAGCCCTCCTAGGTCACGGCCGATCATGATGGCCAGCGTGCTAGACCCACCACTAGTGTCTGTACGAGCATCAAAGATCCGAGTTGCAGCTGCGTTTCCCAAGTCAAGTTGCAGCTGCGTCACCTGAGTCAAGTCACGTTGCAGCTGCGTCTCCTAAGTCTAGTCATGTTGCAGCCGCGTCTACTGAGTCAAGGCAAGTGACGGCTGCGTTTCCCGAGTCAAGTCAAGTTGCAGTTGCGTCTCCGGAGTCAATTAAAGTTACAGCTGCATTTCCCGAGTCAAGTAAAGTTCCAGCTGCGTCTCCTGAATCAAGTCAAGTTGCAGCTGCGTTTCCTGAGTCAAGTCACATTGCAACTGCATCTTCTGAGTCAAGTCAAGTGGCAGCTGCATCTCCTGAGTCGAGCCAAGTTGCAAGTTCAAGCCGGCGCCTACTTGTGGATTATTTAATAAACTTGCGTGCATTGGACTTTCTCGTCTGCTCCTCATTCCCTCGCACAACACCCAGCCTGACAATACATGTGTTTTGATCCACCTTTTTCTTTGCATAAGAATGGGTGGATGGATGAATAGAATTTTGTATGTTCACATGATGAAGAAAATAAAGAAAAAGCAATTATATAAGTAGCTTAAGTAACTAGAATTTGCTTTATTCTACATTAAAGTGCAATTGAATATCAAATTAATTATGGAAAAGGATGACATGTAAAAAGTTGTTCTTATATACATCTGAGATCTTATTTAATTTACTGCTGAGCAATGATTAAAGAAAATTAAAGACACACATACAATATACATTTTGAAAATATTTACATGTATTTACATCTATCTATCTATATCTATATATATATATATATATATATATTATAAATATTATTATAAAATATAAACAACATATATACAGTTCACACAGAAATGTGCACAAAACTTTACTTTTGGATTACTCGTTGCCCAGCACTAATTGTATTTATTGTGTTTTAACATTTTAGTTATACTGAACATGCTATAACAACATCCGGGACAAAAGAAGTATTCACCTCCAGGGCGTGGAGGAAGATGGCTCTCCACCTGGTCTTCATAATGCCAAATGCTTGTTCGATGATGTATGAATTCTTTGAAAATAATGCACACTTGAGACCGAAGTCAATTATTCCACTTATACAACAGTTACCACACCAAAAGACATTGATCAGATGATATATTTCAAGGCATTCATCCGGCTTTGGTCCTTAAAATGCTGTTGTGAGCAGGATTAATTTCTT
Organism: Labeo rohita; assembly: GCF_022985175.1. Taxonomy (NCBI): domain Eukaryota; kingdom Metazoa; phylum Chordata; class Actinopteri; order Cypriniformes; family Cyprinidae; genus Labeo; species Labeo rohita. Next base: position 2,406,827 of record NC_066893.1, read on the forward strand.
ACGCAGCTCATCCAATGCCTCCTTTGCTAATTCCAAAACGTCATTTTAGACCTAGTAATGAAGTTTGAGCCATTGATAGCAGTATAATGCAGTTAATAATGAAGTTTAGACAGACAGACAGAAAGGCAGGCAGACAGACGGAAAGAGAAAGAAAGAGAGCGAGAGAGAGAGAGAGATCAAGCTCATGAATTACCTCTGAGTCGGTGCAGCTCTCAAAAGTGTTCAGCAGCAGTGTCTCTACTAAGAGTGAAAGTTCATTTTCTTCATGAACAGCGCCGTTGTTGACTCACTTGTGAGAAATGTCATGTACTTTTTAAGTTTACTGTATTTATTTATTTGGCCAGTCTAGTTGTGGGTTTTGGTTAATTTGCTGTGTTAGGTGTTAAGGACCTTTGAAATAACTGAAATCATGTGGTGCAGTGATATGGACATGTAATGCGGTCAAGAGCTGCCTGGAATTCCATTCACTGTGCATTTCCCTGAAAATAATGCATGCCTTCAGAACTTTCACTAGCCAGTCAAATTCAAACATTCAGCTTCCCCGTATTTTATTATAAATGTGCACCAGGGGTGCCCAACTCTGTTCCTGAAGATCTACCTACCTGCAGACTTTAGTTCCAACCTTGCTCCAACACAGCTGTCTGTAATTATCAAGTGGTACCTAAGAGATTAATTAGCTGGTTTGGGTGTGTTTGATGAGGGTTGGAGCTGAACTTTTTAGGATGGTAAATCTCCAGGAGCAAGGTTTCAGGAATTTTGTCCATATACACTGTAAAAAAATAAAAAAACATAATTTGTTGAGTCAGCTTAAAATAATTTGTTACCCTGCTGCCTTAAAATTTTAAGTTCAGTCAACTAAAATAAGTTTAGTCAACTTGAAATATTAAGTTGTACTAAGTAACAACTTAGATATTTGTGTTTGCTAAACTTAACAGATGGGTAAGTAACCCAGCTGCCTTAAAATGTTAAGTTGATTCAACTCAAATATCTAAGTTGTCACTTAGTATAATTTAACATTTCAAGTTGAATAAACTTTTTTTGAGTTGACTGAACTTAAAATTTTAAGGCAGCCAGGTTACAAATTATTTTAAACTGACTCAACAAATTGTTTTTTTTACAGTGTAGTTGTCACATCCCTGTGGACTGTTTTCTGTTTTCCCCATGTATGCCCTTATTTAGTCTTTCCTGTTCCATCTTCAATTATTACATCACTATTTAATCATTCTCACCTGTCTCCCTCTGATTAGTCTGTGTATTTAAGTTTGGTTGAGTTCCCCGTTTGGGTGTCGGTTCTTGTATTGTCATTGAAAGTCTTTTTTGTTGTGTATGCGTGTGGATTCCCTGCTGTTCCTGTTCGTTCCTGTTTCAAGTGTGGATTATTTAAATAAATGTATGTTCCTGATCTCCTTGTTCCTACTCCTTATTCCCCGCACACAGCAGCGTGACAGTAGTGGACTTCAACAGTGCCCGTGAGTTTGAACTTCCAAAATGCAGTTTGAGTGCAGCTTCAAAGTGCTCTAAACCAGTGGTTCTCAATGCCGGTCCTGGACAACCCCTGCTCTGCTTATTTTGCATGTCTCCCTTATTTAATCCTGATTGAGATTGTTGTGGCAAATCTGCCTGTCTGTCTTGTAAAATAATGCTCAAGAGTCAGAGTTTCAGAAGTCAAAATTAGACGTTATTGCAAGGAGACAACAAAGCCGAGATGCCTGCAAAACATCTGAATTGTTCTCTTTCTAGGCTAGCATCTTTGTACTATTTTGTTATTGGTCACTGTCCAATGAGCAAACAGATCACTTATTAATACATCATCCCCAGTACTTTTCCACAGTTGTTTATGAGTTTTCATAATGCTTTCTTTCATTGTAGAAAACCACCTGCTAGACTGTTTTTCAGAAGATAATAACTTTCCTAAGGTTGCAAGGATACATTTTAGGATTTTAATAAGCTGTCTACGCATTATCTAGTTCTGCACTCTCTCATCCTGTGGCATCTTTTCCAGTACTTTCTTCTGTATGCCAAATTCATAAACAAACACACAGTTTGACCTTAAGGCCTTTATTTCATCATGATTATTTCATTAAGATCATCAGCTCATTAGGAGAGAGATCCATGAACTGAACTAACGAGCTGTTGATCTCAGTCAGGTGTTTTAAATAATGGAGACATGCAAAATGTGCAGAGCAAGGGTTCCCGAGGACTGGAATTGAGAATCACAGCTCTAAAAAATCCTTTTTTTGGAAAAGTCGTGTGATCTTCTTTGCATGTTCACTTTGTAAACACTTGGTCGGTGCTTCTTCAGTGATGTAGGAAGTTTGAAGAGAAAATAAGAAGGGATGTTTTTCGACATTCAACACATATCTGTGTTGAACCGGAGTGTGCAGAGTATGCATGCGCATCGTAGAGCTAGATAAGATGAGCATTTGTGGTTAAAAAGTGTGTAAAAATAATGTAACCAAAATAAAACGTTTTAGAAACGTTGTAAAAATACCAACCTGGTACGTTTTCTTTAAGTAGTCAAAAAACATAAATATCATGTTTCTCTACTACGAAAATGAAACCAGACCAAACTGCAACTTTCGGGGGGATGTTTTATTCAGGTGTTAAAATAATGTAATATGCACGTTGGAATAAGACGTTTTAAAAATGTCATGAAGGTACCCAAATACAACCTTGCAAAACCTTCGCAACCTTCGCAGTTCAGTGACTGAGTAGATAACATGAGCAATATCTAAAGGTCTTAAAAGTAATGTGAATCCTTACTTTCAGTTGTCTTTGCTCATTTAATTGATACAGTATATTCAAATCTAATAATCCACTTATCGATTATTGTTGTTTAGTTAATGGTACGGTACAGTACTTTTTTTGGTAACAGTTACTTTACTCTTTACTCTCTGTACATTTATTTCAGTGAAAAAATAATTCCAAAATCTCAATTTTAACATTTTGAACAATAGGGCCCTACAGTCATTTTCTTTTCTTTTTTTCAGAAATTCTTGTGTTTTAATTTTTCTAATAATTTAATAAAGGCATTAACCATGTATTTATTTTGAATTAGATGAAAATCAAACCCTTTTATTTGTTGCCAAAGGTTTATCTGTTAAAATTAATACATGGAAGAAAATGTGTGTGAATATTCTGTTTAAAAAATGTAATAATAATTGTAGAATTTTTTTTTTCTACAATTAGGTGGTTAATTTTGTTGTAATATTTAAATTTGCCAGAAATAGGAATATATATAAACACCTACATTATAGGCCTACTGTACTAAAGTAATACAAGACTAATACATTTCTGTTACATGTTAAACCATACTTTTATTTTGACAGGTTGCCGGTTAGATTTTGTATGGATACACTATAATATGATGCTAATTTTCTCAAATGAAACCGTAAAATTCACATGAAGTGATTCTAACAGCAGCTCTGGAGATTAAGTTAATGTATTTATGTCGTCATATAATGAGACCCAATTTTTAATTTAACAATTAAAAAAAAAAAGTACTGAGCACTGTGAATGTAAGAGACTCATGTTATACTTATAACAATCATTGTTGATGTTAAATGAGCACCTACAAGCCAATTCACACTGCTGTACTCTCAGCTGGGGGAACACACTGACCCAACTAGTGTGAACTGACCATAATGCTGTTTGTTAGGTGTGAGATTTGTTAAACCTTGTTTTCTATGATGCATCGATTTAAGTGCACCAGTGTTATATAATTTGGTGAGTCACAGAATTCGGAAACTAAATGAATCACTAGCTGAAATTGATTACTTTACATTTTACAAATGAAATGCTGTTTTTCCTGTTAAAATATCTATACAGTGAAATTTCTTGGACTTTGTGCTCATATTCAATTTTGCCAGTCATTGCATAATTTTCAGATGTTGTACTTTATTTGAAACCATTTTGTTTTATTGGTATATATGCATTTGTCTTGTTTATTGATTTATTTATTTATTTTTGTGAACTACCCATATCATATTACTTTTTATATTTTGTGAATAAATACCTTGAGTGACAAAAATACAATTTGTGTAGTATAAATTTTTAGGTTAATGAATTATTTGCCGACAATTGCCAAAGACTCATTACTCAACAAGTACTCAGGCTGACATCACTGTGCACTTCACTGTGTTATTTTACTTATTTTGCATATAAGCATACACATGGATCTTGTTATTTGCAGCCAAATAATAGAATACAAGACAATATGAGGAATGTTCCCGCTTAAAGATTAACAACCACACTTTATTCTATGAGGAAGAACTTTAACCCCTAGTTAAACACTGATCACTGAAACATTCTCATGTGAACTTCTGCGATGAGGTGATATGACTTACAATACACAGATGTTGTTTTCTTTTCTTAGACTAAGGGATGGGAGAAGTCATGCAGGTTGTATCATATTTCTTATGAACTCTTTTTTAAGGTTTCTAATATGACATTGGAAGTGCCGAGCAAAAACACGTATACGTTTAATTAAATATTTAATAACTCACCTGCGTTGTCTGTAGACAACTGTCTTTTACCTCTAGAAAACAAATATTAATTTGGTTTTGTTTAAACTATGTGTTTCAGATTTTAAAAAAATATGTTTTGTTAAAATTTAATTATCTGAATGAATTGCTGGTGTAATGAAACCAGCAATAAACATTTTCTGTCAGTCTTAAAATCACTTTATTCTTCTTTAGGAAAATAAATGGAGACAACCAAAGGATCAGAGAAGGTTATCAGAAAACTGAAGACTGAACAGATAACAAAACCTCAACAGGACTTTTACGGACAACACAGGTGAGATACAAAACAACAATTATTTCAAAAACTCTCGAGTTATAAAGAGCACCAGTATCTAAATTAATTTAATAGTAAATATGAGTTATTAAATATTGAATTAAAAATTTTAAAGCTTACTAACCAAGCATGGATTTTTTTTTGTATTATTTGCATATAATACGTTTTAATTTGATGTTAACTGATAAGCATAACATTCTTAAATGTCTCTAATACATTAAAAAACATGACATACACAGCTCAGTTCAAATGGTCAGTTCAAAGTTCGTTAAGGAAGTAAGAACAAAGTAGGACAAAATGTTGTTGCCATAATAAAACATGCTGCACCTGTTAACTTTCAATATTAAATAGAATCTAGTTAGTAATACTTTTTATCATTTACAAATATTTATTTGTTCGCTACTGTTTGTCAAAGTGAACTTTCTTTCCTCCAATTTCATTCACCATTATTTATTTATTTATTTATTTACTTCCTTCCTTACTTTCTGAGTTAATACATATTTATATGCATTTAAATGCAAAGTGCATGTCAACCTTCCTTGACACATGAACAGTTTTCATGTATAGTTCAAGTTAGTGATACTGAACTGTCCCTGAATGGAAAAAAGTGATTACCTCTATGGGCCAGTTTTACTAAACACTGCAAATTAGCATAAGAGCACTATTCCAAAACAGCACCGATGGGAGGGGAAATTTCTGCGGGTGATTTACTAACAATGCACAAATTAAAGAACACAGACCCAACATCTCATTTACATATCGGCCAACACAATATACCAAGCACAACGCAAATCATCATAGTCGCAAGTAAAGAATAAAGAAATAAAGAAGCCACAGTACGTTGAAAAGAACCGGAGGCCAAAAAATGAAGATCCCCTTCGAGCTTCCCCTTCAACAATATATTGAAAACAATCATGGCCGCTATATTAAAGGGTCGTTCCAAACCAAAGTGCTCAAAACTGGCCACTTCAAAGGGCACTTCGGAATGAAAGATTTTGAAGGGTACATCTGATGGACCTTCCAAATGGAACACAGGGTGGCTCTAGAGGAGTCTGACTCCGTGCACTGTGCAAATTTGCCAATGTGCGTGCTGAGGACTTGTCAGAATGTGGCTCGTGGCATCTTCGGGTTGAGGCCCACTGCCACCAGCAAGCCTGCCACGTCATTTCCTGGGCGCATGGAAAGCTATTCCAGGAATCTTGCGCTGGGTGCTCAGGGTGATAGAGCATGGATATTTTCTTCAGTTCAGATGCAGACTGCTCCATTTCAATGGGGATTGAGAGAGTCCCTCTGAGCAAGCTGGAGAGCGGGTTTTACAGCCGTTATTTTGTGGTGCCCAAGGGAGACAGAGGACTCCGTCCGATCCTGGACCTGAGGCCCATCAACAGAGCACCTTGCAAGTGTATGTTCAGGATGATAACGCTGAAACAGATCCGCCCTGGGGATTGGTTTGCGTCCGTGGATTTAAAGCGGGAACGAGACATTGCAGAGTTCGCTGTGCTCAGGGTTGCGAGGTTTTCACAACAAAACCTGCCAAATTGCTCCTCAAAAGTAGCCCAAAACTAGCCTAATCGCGTTTGAGGGGGTTCCCCTGTTAAAAATCGTGTTCTGGGGGATAAAACACATTTTTTGTCAGGGTTCCGCTGGTAAATTCGTATTTCAAGCGACCCCAATAACGTCATGCTTCAACCCGCGGACATCAAAAACAACCCACGGCAACATTGGCAAAGTAGCCCAATTCCGCCGGAAAATTGTGGACTTGGCAACACTGGCCATGTTTGCTGCTCGACCAGCAGACCATCGTTCGATATCAGATTCTGACGCAATTATTGTGTGCTCTGCATTTTATACTGCCTCTCGAGCTAATCAGTATTTGCATGCTGTTTGCATACTTCGTGACAATTGCACGGTCAATTGGACTGGTGGGAGCGAATAGGACTTCACGAGTTCACCCTCACATCTAATCTGGTTGAGTAAACAGTAAGCATATTTTGGCGTGCTGTCCTGGGGGAGGGCTCCGAGCCCGGAATATGGCCCGAACCCAAAGAACTCCCCCCCATCCCAAGTATAGGATGAGGATAGATTAAGAGTGAGGAGTTGGGGTGGAGGGGGGGATGCCGAAAAAACAGTCGAATGATGGAGGTAAGTCGGCTGTGTGCTTATATATGACTTGTGCTAGCTAGACGAGTTGCACCTGTGCCAAATCAGTTGATTATCTGATCATGCTCCTCCCGAACTTTGTTATCAAACATCATTTAAGGAAGGTTTGGAAGGAGACCAGTTCCCAAATGCAGAGCCCTGCAATGTCTTGTTCCCGCTCTCTGGGAACTGAGGTTATGACAGTAACCGGCGATGGTTTGCTAGAAGCTTTGATAGACCTGGTTTTGCGCAACGACTCCTAGTTGAGGGATCCAAGTCATCTTTTATTTCCTGAAGCAAATAAAAAAGAACATGGCTTGGCAAACAATATGTTCAGATAATGTGTTCTTCTGGTATTCCAAATAAATTAACACATGTGGAAAAAATCCTCTCCATTCTACCACATGCTCTCTGTTCTCTCCAGTGCCTTCTCCTAGCAACAATAATTGCAGTCATTCCAAGCACAATAGTTTATAACATGCTTTTTATGGGTGAAATGCCAGTAATTTGACGAGCACAAACATTAGTAAAATGTTTTCAAATTTGTGTCTGAAATGGAAACTCTTACAAATTCATATTCAATAAAGTCAGGTGCAAAATAACTGTGTCCATGCCTTTTCAGCGCTAATTCATCACGGCACGTCTTTAGTAAAACCTGACAGTAGGCTATACAATTTTAACGGGTACAAGGTATATGGACATATAGAAACATTGTGTGCATTCTTGTTCATTAGACTTACAACCTAAGAACCTAAGAAAGCAATGTTGTAGTCCTAAATTTGTAGGAGAGCTAGGTAAGTATAACATGCATGCAAAACATAGATTTGAGACAATTTTGTAGCATTTCCTCCACTTTCGGGTTGATTCTCTCCAGTGGGAGATCAGAAAGGAACCTAACATTTTCACAGGTGCAAGTCCTCTAATACTACTAGCATGTTGTGTTGTGCAAGTCTTGATTTGTTTCGTTTTTTTTTTTTTTATTTACTCTAGTGCCCAGCAATAAAATGACAGATCCAAATCTAGACAATATCCTGGGTGCATCTCCAGAGACAGACTGTTTTCCATTCATAGAAGGACAGAACAGCAAAGAGGACATCAACCAAACTCAACACATGTCAAATCTAGAGGTAGATGACCTTACTGAATCTAAATAAACACAAAAGGCAGAAAACTCTGATCACAAAAACACAGATTCAGATACAAAGTCAGTGAAGAAACAAACTTGGGCCACAATAAAATAAAAACTCCTCAAAGAGCACTCTACTGTATAAAGGTATAAACGGTCCTTTCAGATTATGTTAATTAATCTTTCTTTTGGTTAACGAACAGCCTGGAGCAGAAGCGAGTAGTTCCAAACCTGATGGTGAAGCAGACATTAGTGAATCGCCTGAACTGTGTGACTCTGATTCATCAGTAAAGAGCATAGGTAAGGAAAGTTTTTTTTAATGAGCCTTATTCTTATGTTGCTTATGATGTGTTTAACAGCAGTTTTTGTTGTTTATTCTAGATAGTGTATTTCCCAATCTAACCATTGTATTAACTGGAAACACTTCAGCAGTCCATTTTGGACAAGAAAACATTCTACTAAAAGAAAATGTAGAAATATCCAGGATCGTTCAGATGAAGATATCAAAATATCACGTCTCTGTGATCAACATGACCGGCTTACACGCGGATGAACTTTACCCAAGCAGTGTGGACTGCATTGGTCAACTAGTTAATGAAAAAATCAATGCCTTCATCTATGTTGTAAGAATGGATCAGTTAACAGATGCTGATAAAATGGGTCTGGAATGGCTACAAAGAGCATTTGGTGACAACGTTCTTCAGTTTGTGATGATTCTCTTTACCTATGAGAGAAAAGAAGAGTGTGACACTATAAAAGATGATATGGAGAAAACCCCTCTTTCAGAGCTGCTGGAGAAATGTGGCAGAAGATATCACATCTGCAGCAAGAGGATGAACGACCAATCAGAGATAAAAAAACAGATGAAAAAAAAAGATGAAAAAGATTGACCATCTATTTAAGGAGAATAAACTGCAGTGCTACACGGGAGAGATGTACAAAACTGCATTTAGACAGAGAGAAGACAGCAAATGTCAGAACATTGGTAAGAATACTTTTGATGTCTTGTTGTTTCATATGTTGTTTTTGTCTGATGTCCAATAACTAATAATTATAGAATCAAATTACTTGTACAAATTCTTGTACATTTGGCAATTCATCCTATTCATAAACTAAATAAATATTAGATTTTCTTCTGTTTTCTTAAATTAGGTGAATTGAGTCAGACAATCTATCAATAATGCCTGTTTTCTGTTTTACATTACTACATTATTCTTGTTTTGAATCATTTCAGAAAAGAAACTGAAACAAGGACTGTTAAGTTCACTCAAGTCACAAAAAAAAAAAAAAAAAAAAAAACTGTAAGGAGTTATGACATGGATTTTTAAATCATTTTAAAGGGTCATCGGATGCTAAGTTCACTTTTTCATATTGTTTGAACATTAATGTGTGTTGGCAGTGTATGTACAAATCTACCCTATAATGATAAAAATCCATGCAGTGGTTTTTAATTAATCTGTAAAAATAATATCCCCTTTTTCAAATCCAGCCGTTCTCAGATGCCTGTCTGTGTGGCGTCACACCAACAGAGGCCGCTCCCATGATAGTTGATTGACATGAGTGTTTTACCTCAGATCAGCTGTAACAGTCCAACCTCTGTTTCGATGCTGGAGCAGGGATGTAAGTTAGACAAGAATATCTCTGATTGAATGATTGAGGTGTTGTGTTGCTAGATGTAATAATGAACATAGTGGTCGTCATTTACTCCCGACATCTGAGTCACTGAAGATTCAGTGGATTATGTTTGTTTGTGAAGGGAATGCGCCTCCCAATCTACATATATCTGTCTTTGTTTGCGTGAATCATTCGTGATCCAACTTCACTTACAGCAGAAATGAGTATAAGGGTTTTTTATGAATCTTTGCGATCGCCTTTACTTATAATGTGCTACTTAGCAAGTTTAGCGGCTAAATGCGGATACAGTAAACAGGCTCGTCACTCCACAGAGAGAAGAGAGGGGCGGGGTGAGCAGAGCTCATTAACATTTAAAGCAGCCTTGACCAGAATGGGATGATTTTTGCAGAGCTGATTTTGACAAGGTAAAAAGGGTGTTGTTTTACACAACCATTGAGAATTTTTAACCAAAGTATTTTATAGACTTTTCATTAAGACCCTAAAGAATCATATCAACTTGTGGAAAATGGGCATCCGATGACCCCTTTAACATGTTCCTTGAGGTTTTCTTTAATGTTAATAAAGTTTCTTTGCAAAAACAAACAAACAAAAAAAAAGTAAATATGTGGAACAATTATTATTTTCACCCTCATTCTGACCCTCTGTCCAAACAACCTGTTTTTAAGGGGCAGGTCCTTCTCAGTAATCAGTCACTGTTATGATTTGCTAACGTCATTTCATAGAAAATAATGGTATTGCATGTGAGTGGTTTGACAAAATAAATAAAAGGATCAATTCCAGACAAAGTGATGGAAGCTGCAGTCAGATCTAGTACCACTTTTCTTTGTGAGCTCTCCCTGACACTGTGCCTCATTTACAACACAACATACCCAGAACTCCAAACAATCCTTTGAAACAGGTTTTTTAAACCTAATGTGTCAAAACGAATGTTCTTTCATTCCATTTTTCCTATTGACAACAGACTTAAGCATGAGGACTGTGTCAGAAAGTGAACTGTATACTGTATCCAGTGTAGACAAGATAGCGGCAGTGACTGCAATTTCTGTTTGCTTTTGACATAACGAACCACTCCCATTCAGCGTATTTAAAGTGATCAGTTGTTAAGCTATGGCAGTGTTTATGCAGATGTTTGTGCCCAGGTGTTGTCACCATGCACGTCAGATCCAAACAAGCCATTTTTAAAGCTTAATTTAATAAATCCCTTAAATAAAGTCTCTGTAAATCCACTGTATGACACTAGATGGCGCTTATGGAAAAGCTGAATTACAGCTGTTTCCTGTGAACTTCGTGGATAAAGGAGCATTGCGATTAGGAACACTACTTTAGACTTTAGTTTATTGTACATGGAGTGAAGATGAAAACAAAATGCCATCAAATCTTTTCTGAAGACAGTCCGAACCTTCAGAGGTACATTCATATAATTAATTCATTCGTATTTTCATTATAATTCCAGATTTATGCTTCTGCCAGTGGGTGCCTAACCCCCAATTGCTTAGTGAAAAGCACAGACTGCAAATACATTATGCACACATTCTTTCTATGAGGGTTGCGCTTCACTAAATAAAACAAAAAAATACCTGTTTACAATAAGCACTTCTTCGCACATACACAGGACAAAGTTTGAGGGCGCACATGTAATATCTGAGGGAGCGCAGAGCCATGATCACTATATACATGGGAGAGGTAGCCAGCTGCAAGCTGAGACATTCGTGCTTGCACCCTCTCATACAATAATGCATTAAAGCTTATTGCTTTAAATCAGTGGTTTTCAAACTGGTCCTGGAAGCACGCCTGCCCAACACATTTTGTATGTCTCCCTCATCTAACACACCTGATTCTACTCATCAGCTCGTTAGTAGAAACTGCACAACATGAATTGAGTGTGTCTGGTAAGGGAGACATACAAAATGTGCAGGGCAAGGGTACTTCCAGGACCGGTTTGAAAACCACTGCTTTAAACGAATGTCTTTTCACACAAAATTAAATGTTATTCCACGTGCTGTTTGCAAATGAGATTGTGCATAAAACTGTGCTTTATGCTGCACAGTGTTTATTTATCATCAGTTGTTCAAATCGTGGTAATCAAATACAGTTTTAATGATAATTAAAATATGAAATGGTAATACTAACCGTGGGAAATTTTATCATGATTTATCATCAAACCGGTAATCGTTACATCCCTAGTTAAGATATGAAGCTTGCAAGAAGTTTTATTGGTACAGAGACCTGTATACTTTTTGAGAAATAAAAAGTGGGCTAGTAGTATATAGCTAGTAAACTAACTAAACTAAAATAGATAGTAAACTAGTCAATGAGCTTACTGCTACACATTGAATGGTTTAGCATTTACTAGAGTGATTCTCAGCATGCTTTCAGAGTTCCTCTGAAACCCTCTACCTTTCCCTGCTCCACCAGTATAGATCTGCTACGGGTTATTATATAGGTAACTTGTGCAGCAGCAGTATGTCTTAAATACTCACAGCACTGGTGTATGCATTGGCGGTAGCAAGTTCTTGTACTTGCTTTGCAGCAGCAGCAATAATCTACAACAACAGAAATAACCTACAGCAGCGTAGCAGATCTATTTCGCCAAGACCAAATATATTAACATTGTCATATCCATTACCATGATAAAATCTTCAGATAGTTGTTATGATTAAAACTATGTTTACTTGTGGTTTAATTAACTGTAAGGGAAACAGGTCAATTTACCTCAAGGGGAATCATTTAGGGTTTTATAGGAAGTCTGAACAGAATCTCTGTTCTACGGCTTATCACTGACTCTGCCAGCGATTCATGGAACAAGCCATATAACATCAACTCTGCAATGGGTAATACTATCCATAATATAATTAAAACACTATTTATTTGCACTGTAATGAGATCAGCAGCTTAAGACATTAACTTGTGAGCACAAAACACAAGATACTTCTCTTCAATATAAATAAGGCTTTATTGGATAAATCTAAGACATATAAACTAATCTAACACATAAACACACACATTCACACAGGTGCAGAAAGTGAGAAAAGAATGAGTTTAGAAGAGTAAAAAAATATGAAATCCCAGGTTTATAGCAATTGCAATTGCTTAAACCTGAACAACCATCAATCATCTAATCAACCCTTCTCAATGAGTTTATTAAACTTTATATTAAATGCACCAGTTCAGCTAGAATCTGGAGGTTGTAGTTGTGTTGCCTTTGTGTTAAGGGATTCCCTCTGATGGAGTCATGTACGCTGGTTGAAGTTTTGAGGCGGGCACAAAGTCTGAGACACAGCTTAGCGGCAAAACTTAACGTAGAACACAAAACTCTCAACGGAAAGAAAAGATTAAAGCAAAAGAAAGAAATTTGACGATCTCCTCATGTTTTCGTTTTAGAGGAATGGCTGCCATACAAGCAAGGAAGTGTTCAAAGAATGCAAAAAGCAGCAGCACAAGTGATGGCAAAAAGCACAAAATAAAAAGCATGGCTAGGAGCGATGGCTAAGACCAATAGCTAAAAGCATGATTAAAAGCAATGGCTAAGAGCCCTTACTCAAAGCAAAATTTTATGGTGTCCTGAGTTTTTAAATTAAGATTTTGGACACATCCCAAATAGGGTCTTGACCAATAAAATGTTGTCTTAACTTAGGTATTGCTATGTTTCTCCTCCCAAAACATAAATCAACATGTTATCTTATCAGTCACATGGTCAGAATTTTCCCGCTCTTGCAGAGTATAATTTGTATGTGATTTTTGAATGATAGAAATGTTTAAAGCATAAATTTCCAAAATCATACATACCAAACACAAATCCTTCAGGAAACTTTGTTGGGTGGTGCTCCTTAAGCTATTCAATAGTTATTAAAAAGAGTTATGCAATGGACTGATGTTCATTTATAAGTCCTTTTAAGCATCATTTTGGTGCATATTTATGTAAAAAGATATTTCTGCCTCATGTCTGTACACTGTAATATGAAGCCACATCGGTTCACATAAAGGAATTATTTCCAACACAATCAACAGAAGTTTTGAATGGGGTTGGAGCAAAAACATGGTTCATATAATGTTTATGATATATATTATAGATATAATGTTTTGATACTATGCTAAACTAACATGCTAGCTAGCCTTTATTTATGTCACAAGCACGGCCTCTGTGGCTCCCTCTAACCGCCGTCAGCGGGAACCTTCTCCGGACTTTTAGTTCACTACATTTCCCATCACCTGGGTCGCTCACTTCCGGTTCCGGGTCGGCCGGGTTCACTTCCCCTCGGTGGCCATTTTAAGAGCACTCTGCCGGCGTTTCCCTCGCGAAGTTTTGTTTAGTCATGCTAGCAATCCTGAGCATTCTTTTCACGGACTGCCTACCCGTTGCCAACCGGACTGTTTCTCGTGTGTGTGAACCTTTGCTGCCTGCCCTTTGTCGACCCTCGTTCGTTTATCGGATTAACTCCTTTGATCGCCGTCTGCCCCGACCTTTTGCGCGGACTTTCGTTTATCTTCGCCACACCAGTCTGCCGTTGTTGAACCTCGCCTGTTTACTCTGCCTGTTATAATAAAGCTGTTGCAAATGGATCCAACGTCTCCGGATGTGTCATTGACTACGTCACAGAAAACTTTGCCGCCTACGGATCCAGCAACAGTCGACCAGATCACGTCGGAGCTTTCAGCTCAAGCCACAGTCCTGACGATACAACAACAGCAGTTGGACCGGCTCACCAGTCTCACGGAGCAGCTCGTTCGGGCATTACAAGGTCTGCAGGTAACCGCCTCACCCGCTGCGCCTCCCGTGACCACGCCACCACCAGGGGCTCAAGCGGTTACCGCCAGCCCACGTCTCGCCTTCCCAGAGAAGTTTGACGGTACGGCAGCTAAGTGTAAGGGGTTTCTTCTACAGTGTACTCTCTTTGTGAACCAGCAGCCACATTTGTACCCCACTGATGAGAGCAAGATTGCCTTTGTGTGTTCCCTCCTCTCCGGGAGAGCATTAGGTTGGGCCACTGCCGTCTGGAGTCTGGACCAGCCTGCCTTTCTGTCATTCGCCACTTTCCTCCAACACTTCAAGGAGGTTTTCCAACCCAGCTCTGAGAGCGGAGAGGCGGGGGAACAGATCGTCAAGCTGCATCAGGGCCGACGGACCGCAGCAGACTATGCCCTTGATTTCCGCACGCTCGCTGCTCAGAGCGGATGGAATGATGGGCCCCTCAAGCTCCACTACCGCAGAGGTCTACATCCAGATCTTCAGGTGGAGCTGGCTTGTAGAGATGAGGGTCTTACCTTGGATCAGTACATCGATCTCTCCATCCAGATCGACAACGTAATGCGAGCCCGTAAGTCCAGTCGACCCTTTACTTCCATGCCCCAAACCTTGCTCGCCGCCGAGGCTGTCCCCGAACCCATGCAACTGGGAGCCACTAAACTGACCGTGGAGGAGAGGGAGAGACGGCTATGAGGCAACCTGTGCCTTTACTGTGGTCTGGCTGGACACATCAGGGCCAACTGTCCCACTCGGCCACCCCGCCCGCCCACCCACCTCGGTGAGTAATGACAGTTCTCATCTGAATCGATATGAGATACCAGTGACGCTAATAATTGAAGGTGTTCCAGTTAGAACCACTGCCTTGATAGATTCCGGCGCTGCCGGGAATTTCATTGACTCTGACTTTGCCGTCACTAACCGTCTTCCCATCCTCTCTTGTGCCCCTCCTGTGGCAGTGGCCGCCCTCGATGGGCGACCGCTAGGCTCCGGGCGGATCGACCACACCATCAATGACCTGACTCTCCTCATCGAACCCTCTCATCAGGAGACCATCCGCTTCTTCATCATCTCTTCACCACAATCACCTCTCATCCTGGGCTACCCCTGGCTAAACCAGCACGAACCAACTATTTCCTGGGCTCAGGGCACCATCACCCACTGGTCACCCCACTGCCGGCAGCACTGCGCTTAACCAGCCACCAGGTCTTCCGCCGCCCCTACACTTCTCACACCCAGTATTACCATACCCGTCGAGTATCAGGACCTGATCGAGGCCAGACCAGAGCCAGCCAACTGCCACCTCACCGTCTGAGGAGACTGCGCCATTGACCTCATTCCGGGATCTTCTCCACCCAGGGGTCGCGTCTACCCACTCTCCCAGCCCGAATCGGAGGCCATGAATACCTACATCCAGGAGGAACTAGCTAAGGGTTTCATCCATCCCTCCACCTCGCCCGCTTCGGCTGGATTTTTCTTTGTCAAGAAGAAGGACGGAGGCCTACGTCCTTGCATCGACTACCGCGCACTCAACGACGTAACAATCAAGTATTGTTACCCACTCCCACTCGTTCCCCCAGCCTTGGAACAGCTACGAACGGCCAAGATCTACACAAAATTGGACTTACGTTCTGCCTACAATCTCATCAGAATTCGTGAGGGGGACGAGTGAAAGACGGCCTTCTCGACTGCTTCCGGCCACTATGAATACCGGGTAGCATGTCAGCATGTCAGGGCAGTCCTGCAGCGTCTCATTAAGCACCAGCTCTACGCCAAGGAGGAGAAATGCGAGTTCCATCAGGAGAAGATAGCCTTCCTAGGCTATATCATCAGCCCCGAGGGTGTCGCCATGGACGAGAAGAAGGTCGACGCAGTTCGTAACTGGCCACACCCCACGACCCTCAAAGAGCTCCAGCGGTTCCTGGGGTTCGCCAACTTCTACCGTCGCTTCATCCGAGGTTTCAGCACTGTGGCAGCCCCTCTCTCGTCTATGGTCAAGAGGGGCAACTCCCGTCTTACCTGGTCTCCACCTACCATCCAGGCCTTCTGCGACCTCCGACAGAGGTTCACGACGGCTCCCATCCTTCATCACCCGGACCCCGACATACCTTTCCTCATGGAGGTAGACGCTTCCAGTACCGGCGTAGGGGCGGTGCTTTCACAGCGACAGAGCCAGCCACCCAAGACCTACCCCTGCGCTTACTTCTCCCCCAGGCTGACCACAGCAGAGAGAAATTATGACGTGGGTAATCGGGAGTTACTGGCGATCAAACTTGCTCTCGAGGAGTGGCGGCACTGGCTCGAGGGTGCCCAACATCCGTTCACCGTGCTGACGGACCACAAGAACCTCACCTATGTCCCCCTCAATCTACGCTCGCGAGTTCTGACTGAGGTGCACTCTACTCCGAGTTCCAGTCACCCAGGAATTGAGGCCACACTCCACTTACTTAACAACCGTTTTTGGTGGCCATCCTTACGCCCTGACACCATCACCTTCATCAAGAACTGCTCCGTTTGCAACACGACCAAGGTTCCTCGCCAACTGCCTGCCGGCCTTCTGCAGCCCCTACCCGTACCTAAGTGTCCTCTCCTCCCACGGTCACACCACCATCCTTACGGTCATGGACCAATTTTCCAAGGGCTGCCGTCTCATCCCTCTCCCCAAACTACCCACCGCCATGGAGACGGCGGAAGCTCTATGTAACTCAGTGTTTAGATTCTACGGGCTACAAGAGGACATCATATCAGATCATGGGCCCCAGTTCACCTCTCGACTGTGGACAAGCTTCTTCCGCCTCCTGAGTCAACGTCAGTCTCACTTCGGGTTACCACCCACAGGCTCTGTCACAAGCGCGGCCTCTGTGGCTCCCTCCAACCGCCGTCAGCGGGAACCTTCTCCGGACTTTTAGTTCACTACATTTCCCATCACCCCGTACCTGGGTCACTCACTTCCGTTTCCAGGTCGGCCGGGTTCACTTCCCCTCAGCGGCCATTTTAGGAGTGCTCTGCCGGCGTTTCCCTCACAAAGTTTTGTTTAGTCATGCTAGCAATCCTGAGCGTTCTTTTCACGGACTGCCTACCCGTTGCCAACCGGACTGTTTCTCGTGTGTGTGAACCTTTGCTGCCTGCCCTTTGTCGACCCTCGTTCGTTTATCGGATTAACTCCTTTGATCGCCGCCTGCCCCGACCTTTTGCACGAACTTTCGTTTACCCTCTGGGATTATCTTCACCACACCAGTCTGCCGTTGTTGAACCTCACCTGTTTACTCTGCCTGTTATAATAAAGCTGTTGCAAATGGATCCAACGTCTCTGGATGTGTCATTGACTACGTCACAATGTACCTGTTGCCACAGGAGCAATTATGTTTTTCACATTTTGTGAGTCTGTATGAGACCATTGGAATGTATAATTTTTAAACAAGTGGATCCACACTTTACGTAAAAATATATGAATACTCATGAGATCACATTGATAGTTCTTGAGGTGATGTGTATTTTATCAAAATGTCTGTGAATCCACCACTATTTCAGGCCAGTAAAGTTTGTCCTGTATTCTCTCTGATATGTTCCCCAGGAACGTGGCTGTAGACCACTTCCTTAGAAAACAATCATTATTTATTAATATTTATTAATACTGTCATGTAACTAAACTAAAATTATTTTCTTTTTCAGGTTTAGGTGAAAATTCCAATGATGAAAAATTGGTGATAGAAAGAAAATCTTCAGTTTGGACTGAAAACATCACATTTGGGAGCCATCTCAAATTCAATGAGCAAATGATTAAAAATGATCTAGAAAGAAGACAAATAAAGAGGGAAGAAGAATATAAAGGAGAAAATAAGTTGCCTGAAATCGATGATTCATTAAAGGTGAGTGTTCCAAAGAAAAGCTTTTAGACAATCACACACAAAAAAAGGGTGATTGTTATTAAAATATGATTTTATTGGGGCTGGAAAATTGAGATTCCTTTAATATGAAACGCAAATTACTTTGGTGACTCTGATTCAGTCAAGTACAATTAAGGTAAACTTCGCATGTGAACATTTAACATGGGCTTTAACCGAATAATCGCCAAATTTGAAGTAAAAAATAATTAATATAATTGCCTAATAGTATCAACGAATTTCACTCCTTATTTTGTGTGTGTCCTGATCAGTACTCAGTAATTTCAAAAGTTTATTGACAGTAAGGCATGTTATGGGTCAGCTCAGCACACCTTTTTTGGGCAGTACCTCTTGAGCTCCATCAGGTTGGATGAGGAGCAAAGGTGCACAGCCATTCCCTTTCTGACATTCACTACATTGTGTGTCATATGACGACATATGGGGGATCATTCTTGGGAGCCCAATCATCTCTAAGAATATTACAAAAGGCCAGTGAATTGCAAATGAAATTTGTGTGTGAACTCTGTATGCAAAGCGATGCCCGAACATGCAGGTATTTAAGGCTGGTGCGTGCAGATTGCACTTCAGCTTTGTTCTTCGGGGGGAGTGCACGCTTCTCTTTATATGAGAAGTGAGTGTCCCTTTCATCACTGGCTTTACAGCACATGCAGTGGCCTCTTTTAAGTTTGCATAGTTAAGTGTGAGAGTGTTTCCCTGGGTGTTTCGGTGGTTTCTAAAAGAGCTAATTACCTACTGAGAGAGTGAATTTCCTCTAAAAAACTATTACACGGCGGCTCGCTTCATTATAAAGATGCCGTTCCATCCATGTCCATTTGAGTGCCATGCTCTTTCTCTTTCCCTCCTATGGGCATGATCGCTGTGTTCTTTGAGTCAAACCCATGCAGAAGCAGCTTTCGTGGGCGGTTCATTTTCTCACTGTGAGAGCATGACCATCAGGGCATTACAGTTGTGGGTTTTGTATGTTTTTTCAAAGAAACATTGGAGAGCAACATCAGTCCCATGGTGACTGAGGCCACGGTGGTGAGAGTTGAGGGTGTTGTAGAATTTTCCTTGTTCAAAATAAATTGCTCTGAAGAGGTTTTGAAGCCAGTAAGACTTTATTGAGCAGGCAACAAAGTCGAGTTTACACAGGTAACTCCAGAATATGTTTTTCACACTCATATATATACTTCTATAGCTGTGTACAGCATACCATATATGCATTGCTGTATTTTGGTACAAGGCTTTTTACAATATATAAGTTCCTGAAGGTTGATCAATAGCTGTCATGTATTTCCAGCTCCTGATCAGGTTCTTTCCATGTCTCTGTGTTTTTCAAGCTTTAAATAGGTTACTTACTGCTTCCTCAGCACACAGTCAGATGATAACTAGTAGATAATAGTAGAATAGTTTTCTCTTATGAATAGGCATAATTCTATATATTATATTGAATGAAGTTCAGTGAAAATCTTCTTCATTCCTCCCCCCTCTGGGGCTTAATTAAGTCCCACTTCCCTAACTTTTCCCAGAGCGTTATTTCATAAATTAGATATCCTAGTTTTAACACCCTAGTGACTAAATTAAATCACACAGATTCTTTACCAAGGACCTAATTTATGCAGTCACACCCCAGAGGAGATCAGAACCAAACATCTCCCCTCTTGATTGGTGTTGGATTTGTGATAGAAGGGAGTAAAAGATTCTGATTCCCCAACTTTTTGAACATGTTGTTGGGGGTATGATCATTAACTAACTTTGTCAGTACCTATACTATATATCACACACATTCAATTCAAAACACAGTATGCATAAGATGTCTTCAACCCAGATACTTTGTGCATCGTAGAGGGCCACTCTTGGGGAGAGGTTAGGCTAGCACATACACCCAGAGTATGGCTCATCTCATCTTATTCGTCCTCCGTCGAGGTGCTGGAACATTCATCCAGTGTTTGTAAATTTAGTTTATTCAGCCATTCTTGATAATATTCTCCCCATGTGTTAGCATAACCCTAGTACATAATCCTGACCAGTTTTCTGGTAATGTTGACAAGAGGCCATATTCTGGTCCACACATCCACCATATATCTGCCAATGCAATATCAATTTCATCAAATATAGGTGGTGGACCTTCCTTTATCACTAAATAGCACTGTAATTCAGTTGCTAACCTGTAGTTTGTTGTGGATTTGAGAAACTGGCACCAGTATGGGCAAAATGCCATTTTTTTGGGTACAGTTTCTAAAAACATTTATCTCTCTGCCTCTTTCTATGAAGCATTTGCCTCCCAATTTTACTACATCTAACCCCATGACATTTGATAGTCCTGGACACTTTTCAAACCATTCGTCATGAAATATTCTACAACTGGAACTGTGAATGGGTATTGGTACCTGTTACGGTTGCTGGTGCTGGATGGAAGACAGGATACAATGTATGAAACAAATCTTATTTTAATTACTTTCAAGAGGAACAGACAGGAACACAGAGCGATATCCACACACACAGAAACTCAAATCAACAATACAGACCGACCGGGAACTCATGACAAAGACAGATTTATAAAGGCTAACTAATAATGACAGACAGGTGAACCAGATAACGCTAACAGGGACTAAACCAAAGTAGACAGATCGACGGGGGGAGACAATGGGAGAAACTAAGAATGTAAACAGACAGAACTGTGACATTACTGTGAAAACAAAAAACAAAACAGACAAGAGGGGCGAAAAAACAGCAGAAAAACAGAGTCCATGTGGGAGGAGGCTTCGGCGGAGGATGGAACCCCGGAAGGGGGACAAAAAACAGAGTGATAAGGGCAAAAAACAAAGTCCAAGGCAGTGACGATTGGGGGCAGGAGCCAGGGAGGAAACATGAGGGACCCGGAGCAGGAGGAACCTAGCAGGACCCAGAACGCAGCCATGATGACCCACGGTGGAGCCGATGGAGGGAGGAGGCATGGTGGAAGAAGGGCTGACGACTCCATGGGCCGACCGACAGAGGCAGAGCAGCTGGTGGAGGAGCCCGAGGTGGAGACGGAGAGCTGAAGATACAGGGCGACACCGAGGATCCGGAGGGCCAAGGCGGAGCCCTAGGCTCTGGCGACCAAGGCGTAGGCGGAGATCCGGAGGTCCGCGGCGGAGCCGGAGCGACAGAGGATGGAGGCTTTGCCGGAGGGAGGGAGGAGTCCTTAGGAGCCGGTGGGACGGAGTGACGAGGCGCAGCCGGAGGAACAGAGTCCTGAGGTGACGGAGGGATGACGACCGACCAGGGCGGAGCCGAAGAGATGAGGGAGCCCGGTGGAGCTGGTGGACCGATGGGCGACGATGGAGACAAGGGCGCTGAGAGCCGTGGTGGAGCCGCAGGGTCGGAGGGCCGAGGCGGAGTTCTGGACTCTGAGGCTGAAGGCGGAGCTGAGGGATCCTCCAGCCATGACGCCGATGGAAGCTGGCAGACCCGCGGCGAGCCCACTGCACAGGTGGTGGGCTGAGGGTGAGCAGCGGGGCTGTCAGGGGACAGCGGTGGCCAGACAGACGTTGACGTAGGCAGAAGAGGGAGGGTGGGTGGGGATTCCATACAGGCAGGCATAACGTGACAGGTAGATATTTCTGTAAAGAAGTCTATTAAATCCCCAGAGTCATTTTCTAGAACTTCCGTAGAAAAATCAATTAAGTCCCCAGAGTTATCTTCCAGCTCACCCCCAGCAGTGGTGCAGTGGGCAGGGCTCTCCATAGCCCTCACTTGCTCCATGTTGCACTCCCCCGTCACGGTAGATGTAGCCGGCTCTCGCACCTGATCGGACGTGTAGGGCTCTGGCTCTGTAGCGATCTTTAGCTCTGTCGCTCGTGGCTCTGGCTCGTCATCCACGGTGGGCTCGGGCTCAAACTCCGCATGTCGGGGTGCTGGTTGGCTGGGCTGTGGGTCTAGAGTGGGGATGACGTCCTCCTCGATGATGCCGATGGTCCACAACGATCCACAGGACGCCAGCACCCACTCGATGTACTCCGGCAGGCTCTCTTGAGGACCCTCCCCAGATAGCAGCGCCTTGGTGGTGGTGTTAAGTCCGGCGTAGTAGAACTTGCATAGGCTGCTATCCGGAAAGTGGGAGTGTTCTGCCAGGAAGATGTAATCACGGGTGTGGTCCTCGAGAGAGCGTTCCCCCTGCTTCAGGAGGATGAGGAGAACGGTAGGATCCATAATAATAATCAAAAAACAAAAACACTGAGGGAAAAAACGGAAAAATAAACGCAGGGGAAGATGCCGGAAAAAACAGTTTGGGTCGGTCTTTCTGTTACGGTTGCTGGTGCTGGATGGAAGACAGGATACAACGTACGAAACAAATCTTATTTTAATTATTTTCAAGAGGAACAGGCAGGAACACCGAGCGATATCCACACACACAGAAACTCAAATCAACAATACAGACCGACCGGGAACTCATGACAAAGACAGATTTATAAAGGCTAACTAATAATGACAGACAGGTGAACCAGATAACGCTAACAGGGGCTAAACCAAAGTAGACAGATCGACGGGGGGGAGACAATGGGAGAAACTAAGAATGTAAACAGACAGAACTGTGACAGTACCAGGGTTGGGGTCAATTCAGGAATGAACTCAACAATTACAATTCAAAGAAGGAAATGGAATTGGAATTACAGGAAGTGGAATTCAATTCAGGGAAATTCCACTGAATTCTGTTTATTGCTGTTTCTGAGCATTTATTTGTGATTGCATTTAGAGACATACATTTGAACTTTAGTTATGATGCTTTACAAATACCAAGTAATGTATGAAATAGAGTTGATCAAATGCAAGTAAATAAAAATGAGAACTGTACATTATGAATTAATAATTGAATGACAGTGGTGATAAGTTTCTGGATGTACTATACATTCAATATATGATTACCACATAATATATGTCTCAATAGTCATGTTCATTCATGTATTTCATTCACTATTTATTGCATCGAATTATCGTCATTTCCTGAAATTTGACATCGCTAAGATTGCATCTCTCAGGCCTAAATATCTCAAGTGGAATTTAGTGGAATTTATTTGATTTCATTTCTGTTTCCTGACATTCCAATTCAATTCCAATTCCATTTCCTGTCAGCTGTATGCAATTCCAATTCCAATTCCATTCCAGGAAGTGAATTGGAATTTACCATTCATTCTCAATTCAATTCATGAATGGCCCCAACCCTGATTGGTACAATATATAAAATTTGTTTTGCTTCAAAGCAGACTATGCAGTTTTCCTATTTCTCTTTTTCTGCGGTATAATTTACCCATTTATTTATTTTACACCAATTATTTTCTTCTGCCTTTTCCCATAGGATATCTAAATTGCTCGTTTTCACATTACTGATGTTATGGTTATGATTTACAACATGTCTATTTTGTCTCTATATTTTTTGCTGTTCATCCCATTCTTGTTCTTCCTGCATTAAATCAATGCCACTACCGGGTTCAACTGAGGGCTGAAAACTTCCACTTTCTTCTGAACACTCTTAGATACACTAGGTCACCTGAAACAATAGGGCACGCCGCATCAATTTCCTCCTTAGGCTGATGCTTCCTTGTTTCCTGTAAATAGATAGCTGTGTGTTGTGCAGTTAGTTTCCTCATATAGGCTCTAAGTTCCATATGCAATTGTTCAAGCGGAGGTCCTTTATAAGGACCCCTACAACATGGCGCAGGCATGGGTTGACCCGTAAGCATTTCATGTAGTGTTAAATACGTACTTCTGTTAGTTTGCATACAATAACTCATTAATGCAAGGCACTTGACACTTGATGACTGCTAATCGTTTAGGTAGCGTCATTGCAGAAATTAACTGAATTATTTGGTCTGCATGTTGAATTGGAGTTCCATCTGTCTTTCTGAAACCTCTTTGTTTCCATACTGCTCCAAATAGATGGCATACACCATGAGCATAGGCTGAATCAGTAAAAATATTTGCAGTCTGTCTTTTTGCTAATTGACAGGCAATTGTAAGAGCTTTTAGCTCAGCTAATTGAGCCGAACAAGGTTGCACACAGTGTTGAAAGATTACAGGTACAAATTTATCTTGATCTTTTCTTATAACTGCATATCCTGTATGAGTTCCTAAATGATCTTTAAAGCTGGAACCATCTACAAAATAAGTCACTTCTGCCTCAGAAATTGGTGTGGATTCAAGATCTGGTCGTAGTCTAGTAAAGGCTAGGGCATTGGCTACACAATCATGTGGTTCCCCTTCAAAACTTCAAAGGAATCAATTCAGCAGGGTTTACTGTATTACAACGTTTAATTATAACATTGGATATGTGAGTAATGTGGAATACACCAAAATACGGGCTGGAGTCAGAACAAATTTTCCTTGCTCTGTTAATTCCACAGTTTTGTGATGTGTGTAAATTGTTACAGGATATCCCATTGTTATTGTAGATGCTTTGTCATAAGCATAATGAACTGCTGCCAGGCCTTGTTGATAACAGGGTGGATAACCTTGCGCTACATTATCTAGCTTTGTACTATAATAAGCTATAGGCTGCTTTTTCCTTCCACTGCAGGTTTCTTGCATTAATACAGCTGATATGTGTGATGTACTGATACAGCTGGATGTGTGAGTACAGGTGCCCTCTATAATTCCTTTTTTATGGATTCAAATGCTATCATGGCATCTGTAGTCCAGTTCAAAGCGCTGCTTAAATTGTCCAATCCTGCTTGTTTCATAATTTCTCGTAACTGTGCAATTTTTATGGCATAATTCTCTATCCAGTCTGCATTAAAACCTACCATTCCTAAGAATGTCATCATTTGGCCTACTGTTTGTGGTAATGGTATTTTGTTTATGCCTTCCAAATGTGTTGGGGCTATAGCCTTTGTCCCAAATACAATTAGCCTTCCTAGATATTCAACTTGTAGTTGGCAATAATGTAATTTACTTTTAGATACTTTATGGCCTCCTTGGGCCAATTTGGTGAGAACTTTGATAGAATCTTTGTGGCATTGCTCTAAAGTTGCCGAGCAAATCATTAAATCATCCAAATATTGTAATAAGGTACTATCAATCATTGGATCTTCTAAATCTGCCCGGAGTAATTTATTAAATATATGTGGTGAATGTTTATACCCTTGAGGCATTCTAGTATAAGTATACTGTTTTCCAGCATATGTAAATGTAAATAAATACTATTCTACTTTCTTCTGCTAATGGAACACTAAAAAACACTGAGCACAGGTCAATTACCGTGAAATATTTAGCATCAGAAGGAACATTTGTCAGCAGTGTGTGTGGATTTGGAACATCTGCTGTCCAGTCTTCCACTATTTCATTAACTGCTTGTAGATCATGAACAAGACGCCATTTAGATTTATCAGCTTTTATAATAGGAGCAATTGGAGTGTTACAATAACTAGTTGTTTCAATTAAAACTCTTGCCTTTACTAAACCTTCAACAGTGTTTCTTATGCCGGCTTCAGCTTCAGGTCGTAAAGGATATTGCCATTTTCTCGGCAGGCATATTCTAGGTTTGAGTTGTACTTCTATAGGATTTGCAGATTTTACATCATTTTACATCTGTGTC
Source organism: Labeo rohita (assembly GCF_022985175.1). Taxonomy (NCBI): domain Eukaryota; kingdom Metazoa; phylum Chordata; class Actinopteri; order Cypriniformes; family Cyprinidae; genus Labeo; species Labeo rohita. The sequence continues at coordinate 2,432,722 of NC_066893.1, forward strand.
TACTGAGACCATAACTCAGGCGGGACCTGACTTTCCATGTCTTTAAACAATTCACTATTGGTAATTTCTTCTATTTTAGGAATTGTCATCATTTGTGTTTGTATTTTATAATTAACAACAACTTCCTGAGGGACACCTATTAATATGGTGTTACATCAAATTTTAATATAATTTTTGTCTGTAGAGTGAAGAATTAATGGATTAATTGTTGTTTTCCACTGGCACTGTTTAGCTTTTTGCATCATTGGTCCTAAATCTTTTGTTTCCCAATCTGTTCCTACATATAAGGATACATGTGGAACAAAATTTGGTATATTGAACCAATTTTTTATGAATTAATTTTCATTTATTTCCATAGCCGCTCCCTTCTTTCCAACTATGATATATTCTGAAGTCATTTCTATTTTTTGCTCTTTTGTCTTTTCTTGCCAGTTTTTTTCTTTATCATTATCTTTGTCAGGATCATATATCATGGTACAATGAAATTTTGTCTTTGGTAATCGAGCCTCTGGAATTTGTGCTTCAATGAATTTTCCTTATTTATCCATTATTTGCTCTTCATCATCTTCTATTTGTCCTAACCAATATACATTAGCTGTTGGTTCTGAAATCATCATCATTTGAGTTTCTAGTCCCTGCATATCTATATAAACTCCATTTGGAGAACACCTTATTTGCAAACCCAGCTTGCATAACGCATTTCTTCCTAATAAATTAACAGGAGTTTCATTTGATACTAGGATAGGTATGGTCACACTTTTGGTTTTGGCTTGTAGGCACACTGGAGCAGTCATCGGTATCAGCTGCATTTGTCCCGAGAATCCTATTGTCTTTACAAATTTTCCAGACATGGGGAGATGTGAAGCATAATTTGAATTAACACAAGTATGAACTGCTCCTGTATCGATCATCATGAATGCAGATTTACCTTCTATTTTATTTTGCAACATTGGTTCATCATTAGCATTGGTTGTTAACACTGGAATCTGACTCTCCCCTATAGGATTCTCTGGGCCTCTCTAATACCCTTGCTTTGAACCTCCCCAATGATTTACCATGCCATATGTTGGGCCTTGTGATGGACTCCAAAAAGGCTGGTGCCAGCCTCCCCTTCCCATCACGACTGGCTGTGTCCATGAACCAAAAGGGCATCTCTTACTTTTGTGCCCCAGCTGACCACATATCCAGCATTCTTCAGACCATTGTGCAGATTTGCCCTTGCCTGTCTGGTTTACTTGGACCATTTTCCTTTCTCTTTGCATCATTCCCGGCTGTTGTGCATAGATGTGGATAATAGGTGTCAGGGTCTGACATGCATTTGGAGGGATTCTAGCAGGTGGAGTCATTTGAACTGCTGGTGGTTGTGTCAGTTGAACTGCTGATGGTGAAGCACTTGCAGTATTTACTACTGTCATTTGTTCCACTGCATCTCCCTTTACTGTGGCTTGAATCTTTTTTTTTATTTTTGTTATTTTTTCTGCAGTTCTTTTTCTTGATTTTTAAATTTTTGTTCATTTCGTTGATATTGTTCCACTGCGTGTACTACATGGTCACAAAACTCTTTATGTGTTTTGGAGTTTAAGCCAACTACGTCCTCTAGTTTGCTTTTTACTGGTTGTGGCATGGCATCAATAATGGCATTTCTGAACAATGTGGCCATTAATGGGTCTCCTTCTGGATTCCCAGAAGTAAAACCTTGACAACTGGCTGGGTGTAGTGGTTGTGCAGCGCCTGACCAGGTGACAAAGTACGCTCTTTTGTCTAGTTCAGTTCCCCGGTATGGTGAACCCTAGGCCTCTATTCCAATTAGCATGATAGTTGAGTTTGGCAGAGAAACTCTTTACCAAGCCCATTACTCGAGCTGCTGCCCCTTTCCATGAGCCCTTGTAATGTGGCTAATACTCTGTATGTTTTGGATGCCCTAGTGGCCACCCCATACGTTGTGTTCCCACTGTCCAGTTCTCCTTTAGTGAACCCAGCGTCTTCCCCGCAACAGAACTGGCTCTGTCATTGGTCTCTGTGGAATTGGTAGCCTTCCCCTTTGCTGGAGCCCACCACAGAGATTCCCCTAGGTCAGTACTCCCCACTGGTGAGTTTCTAGGTGTATTTCCACACGTCATCTCCATTCGAACAGGGTGTGGTTCTGTAGCATTCCTCTCCCTGTGAGGAAGAGAATGTGTCCCAATGTTATCAACCAGGTGTTATTCTTCAAAGCTATATGCTTATGCCTTTCTAAAGAATCAGAAGAGGCCACAACTGCAGTGACCTCTTACTAGGTGAGTAGCACTCCTTTTTAAGAAGTAGGGTTGTGGCGTTTAGTATAGAGACCCCCATATGTCGTCATATGACACACGTCTTAGTGAACAACAGAAAGGGAACATCCTGGTTACCTATGGTAACCCCTCGTTCCCTGTTGGAGGGAACAGAGACCTGTGTCCCTCCGGTCACAGCCATGTATTGACTGCTGACATGCCAAAACGCTACCTCGGCTCCTCAGAACAATGCAGAAGTGTTATCTGCACACGCCAGTCTTAAATGCCCACGTGCAGGCGTGGCTTCGGATGCAGATTTCACACGCTAATTTCATTCGCCTTTTCTGATATTCTCAGAGGTGATTGGGCTCCCAAGTATGATCCCCCATATGTCGTCATACAACACACATCTCCCTTCTCTCCATCAGAAAATGTTGAATTTAATCCATTTTAGATTAAGGCTGGAGCATAACAAAATGTGAAGAAAAAAATGGGAAAAGTGTTGTAAATACTTTCCGGATGCACTGTACTCCACTACCACTACCACTACCACCACCACCACCATTTAAATACTGAAAAAGAAATCTTTCCTCTTCACTGTGGCATGGTTTCTCATTATTGAAACAAATATCCCATGTTGTAGTAATGACCATGATGCTTATGCATCATGGCAGAATAAGTCTTTATTTCACAAACTTTGTGCTTGGAAAAGGCAGCCAAAATGTGTCATTTAGAGAAATTGCATGTTGGACACCAGGTTTTTAACATGCTAATGCTATTTTCCAAATAATAATGTTTGGAATGTAATAATAATTTATACTTATTTAACACTGAATCTTGGATAAACCATGCAATATTTAAAACATTTTTAACCCTTAAACAGGCAATGTGCACCATGGGATACATATTATTTAGTCTTTTGTGGGAGGCACGAAGAAGTATTTTTCATCCAATACTGTTATCATTATTATAGTTAAGGTTGTTTGGAGTATGGGGGTTACATGCCTTGGTTCAAATTTTCTTTGCTTGTTTTGTCAGTTTAACCATGTATGGCCATGGGGCTGGACATTCAGAAATTCTAGAAAGTAGACGTATATTAATCTTACTTTTTTCAGCAAAACAATGCAAATCAGCTGTTAGTCTATAAATAAAGAAACTACACAGTAATCACAGACATCACATACAATACAAGAGGAAACCCATTGATAAATAAAATCTCTCGGAGGGGTAGGATGGGGGTGGACGGGATTATGAATTGCATCAAGGGGAGTGGATCGCCCCCAGTAAAAATCACATTCCAGGGCCAGGGCACTGATCAAACACATCTGAAAAATCTAACTAAAGTCTTCAGGGAAACATAAAAATAATATGTTGTTACATAAATTACATTATATGATTGTTTAGGTATGGAGCTAAACCTTGCAGGATAGTGGACCTTAAGGGGTGGAATCGCACACCCCTGAGAATGAAGATGAGACCGTTCAGAAATGTAAAAAAAAAAAAAAATACAAGAAATTTCCGTTTCTCAATTTTAGGACACTTAGGCATGTCATACATACAGCATGTTTTGAATATTACACATTTGTTTGCATCAAAAAAATCATAGAATTATTCATGACTTGGGCTGTTTTTATACCCTAATAGGGCAATGTACAATGCCTGGGAGATACAACTAATAAATCAAAAATATAACAAGTATTACAAACATTTCTTAGAATATGTTTTACTTAAGTCCAGATGATATAAAATGTGACATTAAATGAAACCCTCTTTTCTAGGGTTAAATAAATAAATAAACAAATAAATAAATAAATATACATACATACATACATACATACATACAGGTTCCTATTACTTTAATAGTCCTAATTTTAAAGACTTTGAAGATGTGTTGCAATAAAGTGAAATAACAATTCCTCAAAAAATCTAGTGTTGTGATTACCCTTGTTAATTTAGAATGGCACTGTCTATTTATTTATTTATTTATTTATTTACAGGGGGAAAACAAAGCCTTTGGAATGATCAGACCAGCTCAGTATCTGAACCAGGAAATCAGTGAAAGAGAAGAAATACAGAATCTATTTCACAGACTTCATCTTCAAAGCACACACGATAAACTGAGACTTGCAGATGTTCTTCAGTTAAATGAATATTCATTGCAGTCTCATGAATCCTGTGCTGAAAAGGAGCAGATTCAGACTTTCCTACAAAAACTACTGATGATGAACTACAAAGCAAGATACATTAATAAAGCTGATGTACAGGTTCATACACAACAATCAGATAGTGACCCAAATGAAGATGACTGTGATTTTTTCTCAGAAATGTCTTGCAGTAATGAAGTAACAAGTCAAACCGACCCCGTTCACCCGATGGATGTTCAGATGGCTGTGTTTCATTGTGCTGATAGTTTCCTAAAGCAGCTGATGGTGACTAAACTGTCCCAGTGTCAGTATGCTCTGCCTCTGCTTGTTCCTGACCCGTTCACACAAGAGATTAACTTCCCTCTCTGGACATTTAGACAAATCAACAAAAGCTGGAAAATGAGAAACGCCAACATCAGTGAAACCCATCCGGTCTATAAAGCACAAACTCCATTGGTGTCTTTTTTTAGGTTTGGCTCTGTGTCCTCATCCAAGTCTCAGCTGATGAACAGTCTGATCAATGAGAAACACAACACGTTCTTCCACAGAAACTGCCCAGGCAGCAGCAAAACCAGAGTCCTGATGGATGGAGTGGTGGAGATCGCTTGGTTCTGCCCATCTGAAACATGTGATAACAAATTCACAGACTGTGTTGCTTTCTGTAATCTACATGGTGATGCAGAAGTCCATGAGAAACAGCTGCAGATCCTCACTGAAATGGCCTCGGTCAATGTTGTTCTTCTACCACAAATTCGCAGGAATGACAAAAGCACAACAATAATCCAAAGCCTGTACAGTAACAGAAAGCCACTCATTTGTATTTTTACTGAGGATTTTTCAACTCTCAATGAGACACGGAAAGGAAAATTCAAGATTGGTTTGAAAGGCAGAAATCAGTCAGATGTATCTGAAGAACTTAGAAAAGCTATAGAGAGTTGTCTTTTACCTACTGGATCATCTTCCACTTTCAGACTTGAAGATGTGTCCAAACACTCAGACATCAGAGTAGATGAGGAAGATGATGATGACTGCAGGAAAGGAAAAGAAGCTGCAGAGCAGATGATGAGTTTACTGAAGAAGGTAGATCTGTCAGAAATCAAAGAATCACTTCTGCCTCATCAGGGGAGACTGTGGCATCAGTGGTGTCAGAAGAACAAAGAACTACATCAACCTCAAGCAGACAACATAGAAAAAGAACTAAGTCAAAACTAAGTCAGAAATGATGGAAATCCGTCAACAACAGCATGATTATGACATCAGTGAGTTCATAAATCTCTTTATTAATCACATAAATTCACTTGCTGCTAGCAAGATGTATTTTCTTAAATGGCTTGGAATCCTCCTGAATGAATATACATCAAAGGAAATTTCTGGTCTTCTTCACAAATATGATGAAAAGTGGTCAACAGTTGTAAAATTAAAAAAAAATTGTGATAAGTATGAACAACTGACAGCTGAACTTGAGGGAATATCTAAGGAACTCCAAGCTGCATCCTTTGGTTTGGAGCACATCAAGAGGGAGATCGGTCAGATCTATGAATCATGTTCATCAGTGAAGAAGAACAAGAAAGACCTGCAGATTGACTTCTCTTCTTTCACAAGTCTTGCAGCAGAGATGATGATCTCTGGTTTCCCACTGGAGCTGATGGATGGAGATATTGCTTATGTTCCTCTGGACTGGATCTCTGCTGTTCTAGATGAACTCATCAAGGCCCTGGGAAACCAGAGAGTCTTTGTGCTGTCAGTTTTAGGATTTCAGAGCACTGGAAAATCCACCATGCTGAATGCCATGTTTGGACTCCAGTTTGCTGTCAGTGCTGGCAGATGCACCAGAGGAGCTTTCATGCATCTGATCAAAGTGTCAAGTGAGATGAAAGCACAGATGAGCTTTGACTATATTCTGGTTGTTGATACCGAGGGTCTTCATGCTTTAGAACCGGCTAGAAGATCAACAAGAAATCATGACAATGAATTGGCCACATTTGTTGTTGGTCTTGTAAACCATACATTGATCAACATCTTTGGAGAAAATCCAGCTGAAATGCAGGACATTCTTGAGTCTGTTGTTCGGGCCTTCCTGAGAATGAAAAAAGTCAGACTGAATCCCAGCTGTGTGTTTGTGCATCAGAATGTTTCGGACATCACAGCTAAAGAGAAAAACATGGAGGTACGGAGACAACTGCAGGAAATGCTGGATGAGATAACAAAACTCACTGCTGAAGAGGAAGTCTGTGATGCTGAAAATTTTAGTGAAGTCATTGAATTTGATGCTCTGAATGATGTGAAGTATTTTTCACACCTATGGGAGGGAAGCCCACCCATGGCACCACCAAACCCAAACTACTGTGAAAATATTCAAAAGCTAAAGGAATCTATTCTTTCTCATGCCACAAAATCGCATGTAATAACACTAATAGACTTAAAAGATCGTATTAATGATCTCTGGAAGGCTTTACTTAATGAACGGTTTATCTTCAGCTTCAGAAATTCTTTAGAGATTTCAGCATACAGGAAATTGGAGACAGAATACAGCAAATGGTCCTGGACTATTCGCAGTGCCATGGTGGACACTGAGAACAAACTATACAACAAAATAGAAAATGAAACAATTCATAAGGTTAAGAAAACCTATCTTGAAACTGAAACTGATAAAGACAAGTGAAGCAGTGAAAAAATCAATGTCAGAATTCTTTGAAAAAGATACAGATGCTGCTTTACTAATTAACTGTAAAACATTATTTGAAATGAAAATCATAAAGCTTCAGGAAAACGTCATCAGAGAAACAAAGAGAAAATTAAATGAAATTCTCCAGCAGCGTGACCTAAAGAGAAAAGATTGATGCACAGAGGACACATCATAAAAATGCTCTTTATGAAAAGAGTAAAGAACTTGCCTTAAAATTCAAAGACAATACAAGTGATGCAGAACTACTGAAGAAAGAGTTTGATTTGTTTTGGAGTCAGTGTGTAGAGATGATCATCGAAGAAACTCCTGCAATCAAAGATATTGACATATTTAGAGATGTGAGAAAACTCCTTAGTGAAATCTATGAAAGTATCCCTGTAGACCCCTGGCAACAAGGCCAGGCATACAACATTTTCACTGTGTGGAGTTACTGTGAATATGTTAAATTCAGACATCCAACAAAAACATGGTTTAGAGAGGCTTACAGAACCGTCAAAGAAATGTTTGGAAAAGTTCAAACTCTGTCTCAAGAGGATGAATCCCAAATAAGATCATTAGTGACAGATGTTGTTCAGCAGACAGACAAAATGATTCAGTCATTCAACATTTCAAAGATGGGCTACAGCATCATCTGCATTCAACAAATCATAGATTACATCTGGAGGAGAGTGAAACAACATGAGAACGGACCAGTGAAATATGTGTTCAAGAAAGAATTCTTCACAGATTTGGTTCTTGCCATCTGTAAGAGAGCAAACTGTATGATCACTGACCAACAAACAATGTTCAGGAAAGCCAATGATCCTGTTTTTTATTTGGAAAAGAAAAGATATGAGTATTATAGTATTTTCCAGAAATACTGCCATGGACCAACATCAGCTGCCATTTTGGGTGAGATCCTATGTCAGAAACTCAAGGAGCCCATTAAGCAGAGTGTCTACAAGAGAACAGCCAGAGATCTGGCAGATGAAATGAGAACAAACTGTGAATCACTGAATGGAAACAGATCAAAACTGGAGAAACACATCCTGAGAACACTGGCAGAAAAGGAGGACTTTAACAAATACATGAATTACATTGATAATCCCAAAGATCACTGCAAGAGCTTTATCAGAGATGAAGTCAGTCAGTATGTCCCAGATAACTTCAATGTCAATGTTTTGCTTAAGGTGAAGGAGTACATTAAACTTCTGCAGCAGAAGATAATGGAAGCAGCACACAAATCTACTAAACATATTCTAGCGATCGGTGAAGATGTTGGTTTGTGGTTGAAGCATTTCACAAATCAGCTCTCAGATGTGTTGATCTTCTCTGAAAAAGACCTCAGTGGAGTAAAACATGATGATGTTGATGAATTTGAACTCCTAGAAGATGCGATAAATAAGGAACTTACTGTTATATTGTCTGATATCTGCAGTACCTTCAACCCCAAATCTTTTCTAGCAGAACTGGACTACAAGGACAGACCAGATGAGATTTTGATTGATCACTTTTCTCAGTGCTGTTGGGTTCAGTGTCCATTCTGTAGAGCCACCTGCACCAAAACCATAGAAAACCATGGTGGAGAACACAGTGTTCCCTTCCATCGTAGCATTGGACTGAGTGGCATTCATTACGACAAAACATCCAACTTGTCTACTCACATCTGCACATCAGCAGTAGCAAACAGCAATCTATATTTTTATCCTATAGGATCAGAAGATAAAGTCCCATGGACAGCATACAGAAGAGCAGGAGGAGAATATGCAAAGTGGAGCATCATTCCTGACCTCTCTGAACTGCCGTACTGGAAGTGGTTTGTGTGCAGATTCCAGAAAGATGTGGAAAAATGCTACAATAAGACATTTAGGGGACGGGGTGAGATTCCAGATGAATGGAGAAAATACACAAAACAGGACGCTTTTGAGAGTTTGGAAAAATACTTTTGATTGAACAGTGAAACTAACTGAACAAGTTAAATGTGTACTGATTTAAATTAAGGGTCACACTTTAGTTTGGGGATGTGTTCTAACCATTGACTTTTGCTTTAACTATATATGAGACAAACTAACTATGACTTAAGTATTGGCTGCATAGAACTGTGAAACCCTGCACTATGCCAGAACTAATTATGTTACCTTAACATTAACATTTTTTGGGGGTGCCTTTTTTATTTAGTTATTATATTTTTTAAATAATATTTATTCACATATACTTTAAGCCAAAACTGATAAGAAACATCACAGGCAATTTGTTATAGAAGCTAGCAGTATCCATAACAAAATGATTACTTGTATACAACCTGGAACAGAAATTAAATTAGTTTAATTTGTGCTTGATGTGTGTCTTTATCTGTTTCTTGAAAGTTTTGATGGTTACAACAGATCAGGTGGAGCATTGCAGCATGTACCACTAGAAGCACTGAAAGGGTAAAGGTTTTGAAAATGAATACTTTTTGACTTCTTGTAAATACTGTACAGATAATAAATCATCCAGCATGATTTACTTCACTTTAAGTCTGTTATTGTGCTGCACTACATATGCTACACTTGTTTGAAAATTTCAAGACAGTCCATGTATGTGCTGTATGTTCTGCAGTCATTCATTTTTTCATTGGCAGTAGAAAATGAGAAAATTATGCCAATTTCCTTTTTTTGTTGTTTATTAATGGGGAGTGCTCCCCACTCCCCCCATTGGCCTGCACTCACATTGTGCTTTAAAGGGTTACTTCACCCCAAGATGAAAATTTTGTCATTAATCACTTACCCCCATGTCATTCCAAACCCATAAAAGCTTAGTTCATCACACAAATTAAGATATTTTTGATGCATTCTAACAGCTCTCTGACCCTCCCATAGACAGCAATGTAATTAAAGGAGAAGTCAACTTCCAGAACGAAAATTGGCAGATAATGTACTCACCCCCTTGTCATCCAAGATGTTCATGTCTTTCTTTCTTCAGTCGTAAAGCAATTATGTTTTTTGAGGAAAACATTTCAGCATTTTTCTTCATATAATGGACTGATATGGTGCCTCAAAATTGAACTTCCAAAATGCATTTTAAATGCGGCTTTAAATGCAGTTTAAATGCAGAGGAAGAAGGGACTTATCTAGTGTAACGATTTTCATTAAAAAAATACAATTTAAATACTTTTTAATCTCAAACGCTCATCTTGCCTTGCTCTGCCTGAACTCTGTGTATTCTGGCTCGAGACAGTTAGGGTATGTCGAAAAACTCGTATTTTCTTTCTCAACTTCAAAAATAATAATCGCTGCAGAAGTACCGACACAGTCTATGCAAAGCAAACGTGCAAAGAAGATCAAACACTCTAAACAATAGGACGATTTTGAAGTTGAGGGAGAACATGTGATGGGAGTTTTTCAACATACACTAACTGTCATGAACTGGAACAAAAACAGTTCGGACAGAGTAAGACAAGACGAGCGTTTGACATTAAAAAGTATATAAATTGTATTATTTTTACTGATCGTTTCGTTAGATAAGACCCTTCTTCCTCGGCTGGGATCATTTACAACCGCATTTGGGATCGTTTGAAGCCGCCGAAGTTCAAAATCGGGGCACCATATCAGTCCATTATATGGAGAAAAATGCTGAATGTTTTCCTCAAAAACCATTATTTTTGTACGACTGAAGAAAGAAAGACATGAACATCTTGGATGACAAGGGGGCGAGTACATTATATGTGAATCTTTATTCTGGAAGTGGACTTCTCCTTTAAAACGCAGACCTATCATTGGTTTATTTATATAAAAAAATAAATGAAAAGTACTACAGTGCCCTCCACTAATATTGGCACCCTTGGTAAATATGAGCAAAGACGGCTATGAAAATAAATCTGCCAATATTAGTGGAGGGCACTGTATAATTTTAGTGGTAACTAAATACATTTTTTATGCAGAGATAGTATGTTAAAAAGCACATTTTAGTTAATATTCATGGTGTTTCAAAATAGCACAGTTGAGTACACTAAGATGTTCATAAGTATATTATTAATATAGTAAATACAAAATTAGTGCATAAAAATAAAGCACTTTAAATACAATATGGAAGTGTAGTAAGTGTACTGAAATATACAGTGCCCTCCACTAATATTGGCACCCTTGGTAAATATGAGCAAAGGTGGCTGTAAAAATAAATCTGCATTGTTTATCCTTTTAACCTTTCATTCAAAAAATTCACAATATTCTAACCTATCATTTAAGTAAAACCATGGAAAGCAGGGGGAAAATCTCTTTATGAAATAAATGTTTTTCTGTAGTTCATGTTGACCACAATTATTGGCACCCAATTATTGCAATGTCCTTTATTCAAGATAACAGCTCTGTGTTTTTTTCTTTAATGCCTGAAGAGTTTGGAGAACACCTGAGACCATTCCTTCATACAGAAACTCTTCAGATCCTTTTGTTTCCCAGCTCCATGCTGGTGCTTCTTCTCTTCAGTTCACCTCACGCATTCTCTATAGGGTTCAGGTCAGGCAACTGGGACGGCCATGGCAGAAGCTTCATTTTATGCTCAGTGACACATTTTTGTGTTGATTTTGATGTTTGATTTGGATCACTGTCCTGATGGAGGATCCAACCACAGCTCATTATAGAACTTCTAACAGATGCAGTCAGGTTTACATTTTTTATCTTTTGGTATTTGCTAGAATCCATGATGCCATGTATCTGAACAAGATGTCCAGGACCTCTGGCAGGAAAATAAGCCCACAACATTAAAGATCCAGCAGTATATTTAACCGTGGGCATGGGGTACTTTTTGTACCAAACCTATCTTGAGTGTTTGCTGCCAGAAAGCTCTTTTTTTAGTTTCATCTGACCACAGAAGCCATTCCCGTTTGAAATTCAAGTTGTGTCTGACAACTGAATATGCTGGAGTTTGTTTTTGGATGAGCAAGGAGGATTTTTCTTAAAACCCTCCTGAACAACATGTGGTGACGTAGGGGCTGTTTGAATTTTTTTTTTAGTCTTTTGGCCCCAAGACTCAACTAATCTCTGCAATTCTCCTGCTGTGATCCTTGGAGAGTCTTTGGACACTTAAACTCTCCTCCTCACCATTCATTAGGACGATACAGACACACGTCCTTTTCCAGGCAGATTTGTAACATCTTTAGTTTAATTTGAATTCTTAATTATTGTCCTAATGATGGAAATTGGGATTTTCAATGCTTTAGCTCTTTTCTTACAGCCACTTTTATTTTGTGAAGCTCAACAATCTTGTTCTGCACATCAGAACTATATTATTTGGTTTTATTCCTTGTGATGGATTATTAAGGAAATTTGGCCTTTGTGCTCCTCATATTTATAATCCTGTGAAACAGGAAGTTATTGCTGGACAATATCATACTCCTAGTCATTCTAGTGTGCTAAATAAATGCAAATATGAATGGGAATATACTTCAGAGATATTTTACTCATTATAATTTCTAAGGGTGCCAATAATTGTGCCCACCATGCATATGAGAAAAACATTTATTTCATAACGTAAGTTTCCCCCCACTTTTATTGTTTTACTTCAATGAAAGGTTAGCATTTTGTGAATTTTTTGAACGTAAGATCATAAAGATAAACAAAGCAGATTTATTTTCATAGCCGTCTTTGCTCATATTTACCAAGGGTGCCAATATTAGTGGAGGGCACTGTAGCTATTGTGTAGTCACTTTATGAAGCTGTTGTTCCCTATCTGTCGTACACTCCGAGTTGTGTCGAGTAGTGTACGACACTAGGGGTCGCTCTTGGGAGCCCAGACACCTCTGACAGTATAGAAACAGGCCAATGAAAATTGGGTGTGCAGATTTGCATAGCTGGCCACGCCCCGTTCTTCCGGGTATAAATAGGGCAGCATGTGCATCTGCTCACTCGTTCTGTTTTTCGGAGCCGAATGCAGCGTCTCTGCGTGAGAAGCGGCAACATTCACCTCTTCGTCGTTGGATCTACGGCACAGACAGCGGTCTCTCCCTTCTCTCTAGCACGGCTGGGTGTGCGAGAGTCCCCTGGGTGCGTCGACGGCGATCTTCAAGAGAAACTTCTCCTCTAAAAAGAGCAAATTTCTCTAAAAGAGCTAGCACAAACGGTTTGTGTGTTTCACTATGCCTTTCCGTTTGTGCCCTTCTGGTTGCGGATTCTACCTCTCCCCTAACGATCGGCACGATCGCTGTGTTCAATGCCTGGAGCGTGGGCATGCGGAAGCAGCGTTCGCTGATGGTGGTTGCCAAGCTTGCGAGGAACTGCCATTAAGCACGCTTCGTTCGAGACTCGGTTTCTTTACGAAGAAGCCGCGGCTCGCCCCAGCTGCTTCCCGCTCCGGTCCTTCTGCCCCCGGGTATGAGGCCGCAGCGGGCGCTGGGGATGAACGAGAGGAATCGAGCGATGTTTTGCCGGGTGCTTCCCCGAAAACCGCTCGCTCCGAGTGTTTACCGATGGAATGTCCGGATGACTTTGAAAACTCGTCTCAGTATGGGTTGGATTTGTTATTCGGCGCTCCTGCTGGGGAAAAGGAGAATGCTGCTGCATCGGAGGGAGAGCGCGAGCCGTCAGAGGTTGACGTCATGGCTGAATTCGCCGCTCCGGCGGCCGGATCTCAGTCGATGGCGGATGCCGAAATGACCGCCGCACTTCAGCGGGCAGCCAGAGAGATCAGGGTTGCGTGGGCTCCCCACCCGGCCCGG